>NC_086383.1:69687549-69987549 GCF_036588685.1 Mytilus trossulus
TAGTAATTTCTTAAAATATTCAATTTTCTATGTTATATATAGGCTGGGTATTGATCTTCCTTTCAAATCTTTTATGTATTGAACTAGAATATTTACTTGTAAGATCAATAGGAAACTAATATATGAATAACTATCCGATATCAATAACCCCGTACGTCTGTCCCACAAAGAGTATATGGTCTGTCCGGCTAACTCCTCCTACGATTTACAAGTTTTTGTTGGTAAGCTGCCTTTGTAAGACAGATATCTTTGTTGGTCAAATATCTTTGTCGAAGAGATGTCATTGTTGGACAGACTAGATATTTTTGTAAGACAGACGTCTTTAGAAAAAGAATTTTGTTGAACAGATGTCGTCTTTGTTCGACCTATGTCTTTGTTGGTCATATTAGATATTTGTCTGTTTTGGTAAGAATTTTTTGGTAGACATGTCTTTGTTGGACAGATGTCTCAGTTTTTGTTAGTCAGATGTATTTGTTGGCCAGATGTCACTGGTGAAAAGATATCTTTGTTGGACAGATGTCTTTGTTGGTCAGATGTCTTTGTTGGACAGACTATATTATTTTGTTGTAAATGTCTTTGTTGGACATATCTTCGTTGCATGGACAAACTATATTATTTGGTTGTACGTGTATTTGTTGGACATGTCTTTGTTGGACAGACTATATTATTTTGTTGTACGTGTCTTTGTTGTACATGTCTTTATTGGACAGCTATCTTTGTTGAACATATGTCTTTACTAAGCAGAAGTCTTTTTTGGACAGAAGTCATTTTTTGACAGATATTTTTGGTTGTTTTATGTTTTTGTTAGACAGATATCTTTCTTGAACAGATTACATGCCTTTTCATTGAACGTTGTTTGGGTGCTTCTCGTTGGCGTATTCTCTTCGCTTATAAAACTATTGTTTTTTTTTTTGCAACGAAGCTCATTAAAAAAAGGCTAAGCATCTGATGAGTTTTTCAACTGATTTTTATAGTTCGTCATGTTCGTTCTTATGTTGAACTGTTACACCACTGTCCCAGGTTAGGAGGAGGGTTGGGATCCTGCTAATATGTTTAACCCCGCCACATTCTGTATGTTTGTGCCTTTCCCAAGCCAGGAGCCTGTAATTCAGTGGTCGTCGTTTGATGCTGTCTTACATATTTGTTTTTCGTCATTTTTTGTATGTATTAGTTAGGCCGTTAGTTTTCTCGTTTGAATTGTTTTACATTTGTTATTTCGGTGCCTTTTATGGCTGGCTATGCGGTATGAGCTTTGCTCATTGTTGAAGGCCGTACGGTGACTTAAAGCTGTTAATATCTGTGTCATTTGGTCTCTTGTAAAGAGCTGTCTCATTGGCAATCATACCATATCTTCTTTTTTATAAGCTATTGACAATTTTTTCTAATTTCCTTGATACTAACAAATATCGTTTAAAGAGCTGTTAGTTTTTAAACAATTTAATTTAATCCGATTTTGAGACTGAACCGCATTGAGCTTGAAATATTGTTTAAGTTTCCCGTCTTCTGTGGATTGGTTGATTGGTTGATTTCTTATAACGTCCAGTGACAAACATTTCATGCAGATTTAGGACGAGAACACTGTGTCTGTGACCAGGGATGAAGGCTTAACACTGTGTCTGTGGCCACCAGGGATGATTGCTAAACACTGTACGTTGCTCGCTAACAAGATAAATGCTAGACAGTGTGCGTTGCCCACTAACAGGAGGAATGCTAAACACTGTACTATGCCCACTAACAGGAGGATTGCCAAACACTGTAATATGCCCACTAACAGGAGGGTTGCTAAACACTGTACGTTGCTCACTAACAGGATGAATGCTAAACACTGTACTATGCACACTAACAGGAGGATTGCTAAACATTGTATTATGCCCACTAACAGGAGGATTGCTAGACAATGGATGTTGCCCACTAACAGGAGGATTGCTAGAAACTGTACTATGCCCTCTAACAGGAGGATTTCTAGACAATGTATGTTGCCCGCTAACAGGAGGATTGCTAGAAACTGTATGTTGCCCACTAACATGAGGATTGCTAGACACCGTATGTTGCCCACTAACAGGAGGATTGCTAGGTACTGTATGTTGCCCACTAACAGAAGGATTGCTAGACACCGTATGTTGCCCACTAACAGGAGGATTGCTAGGTACTGTATGAAGCCCACTTACAAGAGGATTACTAGGTACTGTATGAAGCCCACTTACAGGAGTATTGCTAGACACTGAATGTTGCCCACAAACAGGAGGATTGCTAGACACCGTATGTTGCCCACTAACAGGAGGATTGCTAGGTACTGTATGAAGCCCACTTACAGGAGGATTGCTAGGTACTGTATGAAGCCCACTTACAGGAGTATTGCTAGACACTGAATGTTGCCCACAAACAGGATGATTGCTAGACACCGTATGTTGCCAACTAACAGGAGGATTGCTAGACACCGTATGTTGCCCACTAACAGGAGGATTGCTAAACACTGTACGTTGCTCAATAACAAGAGGATGGATTGCTAAACACTGTATTTTGACAACTAGATGTCTATTGGTTATTTGTGTTGTTTGATCGTTGTCTCTTTGACGTATATCCCACACCTCCTTTAACTCGTACGGTGTGTGTTGTCCAATAGAGGTCTTTTGGTTATTTGTGTTTTTGGATTGTTGTCTCATTGACGTATATCCCACATCTCCTTTTACTCGTACGTTGTGTGTTGTCCACTGGATGTCTTTTGGTTATTTGTGTTTTTGGATTGTTGTCTCATTGACGTATATCCCACATCTCCTTTTACTCGTACGTTGTGTGTTGTCCACTGGATGTCTTTTGGTTATTTGTGTTGTTGGATTGTTGTCTCATTGACGTATATCCCACACCTTCTTTTACTCGTACGTTGTGTGTTGTCCACTAGATGTCCTTTGGTTATTTGTGTTTTTGGATTGTTGTCTCATTGACGTATATCCCACACCTTCTTTTACTCGTACGTTGTGTGTTGTCCACTATATGTCCTTTGGTTATTTGTGTTGTTGGATTGTTGTCTCATTGACGTATATCCCACACCTTCTTTTACTCGTACGTTGTGTGTTGTCCACTAGATGTCCTTTGGTTATTTGTGTTTTTGGATTGTTGTCTCATTGACGTATATCCCACACCTTCTTTTACTCGTACGTTGTGTGTTGTCCACTAGATGTCCTTTGGTTATTTGTGTTGTTGGATTGTTGTCTCATTGACGTATATCCCACACCTTCTTTTACTCGTACGTTGTGTGTTGCCCACTAGATGTCTATGGGTTATTTGTGTTGTTGGATTGTTATCTCATTGACGTATATCCCACACCTTCTTTTACTCGTACGTTGTGTGTTGTCCACTAGATGTCCTTTGGTTATTTGTGTTTTTGGATTGTTGTCTCATTGACGTATATCCCACACCTTCTTTTACTCGTACGTTGTGTGTTGTCCACTAGATGTCCTTTGGTTATTTGTGTTGTTGGATTGTTGTCTCATTGACGTATATCCCACACCTTCTTTTACTCGTACGTTGTGTATTGTCCACTAGATGTCCTTTGGTTATTTGTGTTGTTGGATTGTTGTTTCATTGACAAATATCCCACACCTCGTTTTATTCGTACGTTGTGTGTTGTCCACTAGATGTCTATTGGTTATTTGTGCTGTTGGATTGTTGTCTCATTGACGTATATCTCACACTTCCTTTTAGTCGTACGTTGTTTGTTGTCCACTAGATGTCTATTGGTTATTTGTGTTGTTGGATTGTTGTCTCATTGACGTTTATGAGTCTTGGATATTTTAATATTCATTTTAATACCGTTTCAATAAAATATTGTTTGTGCCACAAAAAAGTATTTATGCAAGAAAACTAACTCGAATTCTTACTTAAATTCATTGGACATTGCTGTTTTAAAAATTTGAAGCAGTATTACAGTTGGTTTTTTTAAGTTTTGGACGCGCAATTAAAATTTATTGAACATGTTGAAGGACGAACTCAAATTAAATACCTCAAATCATAACTCGAAGTTTAACTTTCAACTTGAAATGCGACTCTAAAACGGAGCTTAAATCGAAGTGTAAAAAACGAAACTTGAACTTATTAATAAACTCGAACTTTAGCTCGATATCTATCTTGAACGCGAAGCATAACTCCAATTTAAACTCAAACTGCAACTCGAACGTTAAGATCCGTTTGTGTAAAGTTCCGTGTACGTTGTTTTAGCAGCAATGTAGGGACCCCTGTTATTTCATAGTACGTAGGACCTCTCTCCCCCGTGTATCCAAATTTTCCTTGTACAAACGGTGTTGTAAAATTTTAAACTACCGTCCTTGAAGAAGTGGCTGTATGTAAAAAATGCCTCCACACTTCAACCCAACTTTATCAAGCTGCAGACCAAATATGCGATCATTCCCTTTCCATAGAATAGAAGCAAAGAAAAGTTTGACGACATATTATCTTTTACAATATGTGTTGTAAAATTTCAAACTATATACATATACGTACATGTGACGTCATTTATGACCTACGGTATGTTTGGCAATGGAGATACGTTCTGTAATAATTGTTGTAAGGGAGCTACCATTTTATTTCTAAGGGAGGGGGGGGGGGGGGGGGGGTGAGAGGAAGGCTAAGATGAAAAATTTTGTCCTGCATTTTTTAAGTGTAATCTCTGTCCTGCCTTTTTATTTTTCACTCTATTCGGTCCCCTACCAAAACCCCCCCCAACCCCCACCCACCGGTATTTTTACTGAAATTATTCCACAGTCACAATTTTTTTTGCACGTGAACCAAAGACGACTGGAAACCCTATTAGACTAAGTTTTAAACGAATAAATATGTGCATCTTACAAACAAGTTTAAGAGCTAAGATGCAAAACGGTAAAAAATATTTTTGGAAATATGTTAATAATTTTTAGTTATGATTTATCAATAAGTTGTTGCTTAAAACGTCCAGTGGCAAATATTTAATACATATTCAGAACGAGAAACCATCAGTCCCAAATAGGTTGGCCGGTCGGAATGAAGGACGGGAAACTTGAACCCCTTACGAATTTGTTTCAAGTGTTATTTCAAGTGCAGAGGGCCAACCTACTTTCTCTACACGAAGCATCGATTCTGACCGGATGTGGCAGGGTATTTATACATCCCCGCCCTGTCAAGCGGACGCCTCCCTTCATCAAGGGTTAAAGTTTCTGCCGGAACAGGAGAAGTCCAGGTGACCATATTTCCATGCCCCAGTCAACATTGTCGACCCTTGAGATGTTTGTAGTTATGACTCAGCATCATGTGCAATAAATTGTCAAAATGCATGTTTTTTCATCGGTTACCGCAGACCCCCCTTTTTGAAATTAATAGCCTTGGACTTACTAAAATCAGAGACAGATCATATACACATGCATGTAAAATTAAAATTGAGAATGGAAATGGGATATTTGTCAAAGAGACAACAACCCGACCATAGAACAGACGACAGCAGAAGGTCACCAACAGGTCTTCAAGGCAGCGAGAAATTCCCGCAGCCGGAGGCGTCCTTCAGCTGGCCCCTAAACAAATATATATATATACTAGTTCAGTGATAATGAAATATGTCTCTGCTAAAATATACAATCTCCCTTTCTTTTATGAATGAAATATTGTAATATTAAATATTATCTGGTGCATGTTCAATTATAATCACTTAACGGCATTTTTAATTGGTTCAAATAAATATTTGTATATTGTATTGTATTGAATGGTATTGTATTACATTCTAGATACCCGTATGTAAAAATGTCTTTGCGACAGTCGTTATGTATGTGTGTTTACATATGAAACGAAAGTGGAAATTCATTTTAACCAAGTGGAATATTGTTTTTTAAAGGTAATTTAAGTTATTTCTGATAATAATTTAAGTATCTTATAATCTATATTTGTGTGTTACACGATTTTATATTTTTTTAGAAAATATCATAGGCTCTGATTGTACTGATTAATGAAAATGGGGCGTACCAAGGAGGCACCTTATGGCCGAACATTGGGTTTTATGTGCATTTCTCAGGCTTTTAACTTTCGGGTCCCCTGGGTTTTTTTTTATGTGCCCTCTGCCCCCCCCCCTTCCATTTTTGAAAGTCCTGGATCCGCCACTGGTGAAAGGTATCGTATGTTACACATAATTATAGGCCTTACCTTTGGGGACCTCATTCGGAAATTATAAAAAATACGATCAATGCAGTTGAATGGGGACATATAGTTGGAACCCCCCCCCCCCCCCCCCTTTGTCCTGGGTTGGGACCCCCTTTTTTAAAATGACTGGTCCGACCCTGTTTAAATCTGGTCGTAAGGGAATACTTCCTTGTACTGGCCCCACATCTGTTTCCTTGGTATGCAAAAATAAATATGTAATAGTATCAAAGACTATTGCCAAGACTAATTTGCCAGTAGGACGACGTTTCAAGTAATTATTTTACTAACTTAAAGTTATTTAACTCAATTAATAGTAAACCAAATAGAAAAGATGGACTAATCTTAATACAATCTTTTGATGTAAATTGCCGTGACATATTTATTCGTTTAAAGAAAGTTATTTATAAACTAGTCTAACAGGTTTTTCAATCGTCTTTGGTTACCGTCCCGTAAAATGATTTAAATTGTAATAACTATAAGTATTCTTTCATAGGAAGCTAACAAAGATAAAGCTATTTAAAGGTCCATCTAACAAAGAAGTAAGTATATAAACGTCCTTATTGGTTGTACACGCACAGGTATCATTGACTATAACATTTAAAACTGATCCAGTCAGGTGAACTAGACACAGATTATTGATTTATTTCCTTTGCATGTAACAATGGTAACCCTAAACATCATATAAATCGTGAGTAGCATGATGTTATTTTTTTTCGATCAAAAGGAGAGAGATTGTACGCTCTAGACCTCTCCTCGGGCCTGGGTCCGCCACTGCAAGGGCCTGACTAGCCTCTTCTAATAGTGAGGCAATATATATATATTCGCCGAGCGAAGCGAGTCGAAAAAATTGTGGCGAGGGGTCTGGGGGCCGCTCAAGGCCCCCCAGAAGCTCTAAGGAAAATAACGCAAAATTGTGCATTCTGAGCGTTTCCCGGACTCTTTCTGACATTGAAACGTAATTAATTTTTAGCTATTTTTCTCCGCAAAATTCTGGTCTCAAAGCAAAAACATAGTTCATTACAATTTAAGACTTTTACGTTTTATGGACAACATTAAAAGACCGATATGAAGGATAAAGCAAAAATCTTAATTCTCATAATCATTAATACCGGATCTGTCTGTCTGTTATCATCTTGTATTGTGCTTAGACTTTGGGTTTTTTTATGACTAGATTTAAATTTAGTGACAGTGCAGTATTATACTTTAAGTACTAGTACTGCTTAAGTCTACACTATAGGGACCAACTCGGTATTAATGATTCTTTTATTGTTGAAGAACGCTCCAGCAACTTTAGTATTTTTTCTATGCATTGACTTTGTGTGCGATTAGGTTTCGTGCACATTTACTCCATATTCCTTTATTTTCTGTTGAAGGGTCTGGACATGACTTAATGCAAGTTTAACCCTTCATATTGCAATACATTACTGTTTTTTGTCTTCAAATTATTTGATATCGGGAAATTGGTGACCTTACTTTAATTTAAACCTTGTCAGCTGTCTAGTTTTATCTACAACTGAAAAGCCAGTTTTGTATTCTTTGATATCAAGTTCAATTCTCCATTCAGAAACGACCATTTTTTCTGTGTCTTGTAGCATCGTCTATTCCTTAAAATATCCTCTCTCCACTCTCTGGACATCGGTGGACATGTAACATTGCAAAACCACACGTTTACAAATGAAAATCAACACTCAGACTACAGTTATAAAGTAGGACCTTAAATGAACAAAAGACAAACCCGGGACACAGAAGTACAAACAATAGACAATCAACTTTGAAAACTAAAAGTAAAATAGAAACATGGATCACGAAAAACATGCAGGGGCGACACCAGAGAGTGAAGGGAACTTGCTTCTTGCTAGACACTTTCCGTGAGAACAATTTGATATTAAGACAATCTTTTGTTTCAGTTTTTTTTTTTTTTAATTTCTAACATGAGGCATTTGCCTCATTTGCCTCATTTGCCTCAATGTAGTTACGGCCCTGACTGCAACCTTTTCTTCTTCCAGGTAAGGAACCGGATTCAAAACTGAATTTAATTGGTTCCGCGAAAAAAAAAACTCATCTGACTTAAGATTTTCCGGAGAAAGCGGTCCTACTAAAATGCGCCCGGGAGCGCCCGGGTGAAGAAAAAGCGCCCGGGGAAAAGAAAAAGCGCCCGGAGAAGAAAATATAGCGCCCGGGGAACAGAAAAAGCGCCCGGGAGAAGAAAATAATAATATTTCATAACAATATTTTTTTTCCTTAAAAAATAACTAATCATTGCTTGTTTTGTCCTAAGTAATAAAAATGGGGATATGTACGATGCTACATCTAAAGTGTTGTTGTACTTTTACATTTTACATTTCAAAATTGTATTTAAGTAAGTAAATAAATATAAATAAGAGTATAAAGAAGAATCATGATTGCCGGTTATTAAAAATAATCGGTGCTTATGGTCTATTATTTTCGAAACTGCATGTTGAAACATGTCTTTTGATGTCTTACATGTTATAAATCTGCCGCATAAACTGTACGTGATCCATTAATATTATTATCAGTCTTTCGAAATAGTATTCATATAATATTGTTAAAATTGAAATATTCATACTTGTTTTTGTGCTTTATTACAAATGTCTATTGTCTGAATTTGCAAATTACTTGTCTAAAATTTAAAAAAAAATCAATGTCCATAACTTAACAAAGTTGTCTCATGCCAATAGAATATTTAAATATTTTCCCCGGGCGCTTTTTCTGTTCCCCGGGCGCTATATTTTCTTCTCCGGGCGCTTTTTATTTTCCCCGGGCGCTTTTTCTTCACCCGGGCGCTCCCGGGCGCATTTTAGTAGGACCCGGAGAAAGAACTCCTGAAACGAGTTGTATATTATACGCACCCGTTTCGCGCCCCTGACAAAAATGTGTTTCCTAAAGAAAGGGTAAAACATACGATTTTGGTAAAACCTACTCAAAGATATACCAAGGTATTGTGAGAACACAGAGATTCAATTAAGATATAAGACGGACGTACATTCTGATAAAGTTGATCCCATGTTGAGGGGGGGAAGGGGGGGGGGGGGTATCAATATCCCATATCCCATTAAGTTTTTATCTCAATATCCCGTATCCCTATAATGTTTACCCCTATTATCCCGATAATTATTTTTTACAAATATCTCATATCCCTAAAACTATTTTGAAATATCCCAAAAAATCATTTTAAATTAATTCCCAAGCCCATTTTTTTCCTCATCATCTCAAAGTCAACAATTTTGACTCTGGGAAAACAAACTGTGTTAAAGGAAATTTAGTGCATACTTCTAGTGTTAAATATGAATATACAATGTATGTGTCCAAAAGAAGAAGTGTTCCATCTTAGAGCCTTGTATAACAATCTCTTTTATGTGATGTTAAACAGGTTGGGCACAACCCACCAAATGGGGAACTGTTCCCCAAATGAGTAACAATCCCTCATTTGAGTAGTCATTTGGTAGTGCTAAAAATCTAAATTTTCTCAATTGAGTCTTTTTTCTTAAAATGGCACATATTCATGAAAAATGCAGCCAATTTTCCAAAAGATGATTATCCCTATCTTGATTTACTGAGAAGATGCAAGCCTATAAAAACTTAGAAAATGTAACTATTCTCAAGGTTTCTAACTTTTTTAAAATCCATAATAAAAATATAATTCTTTTGAAGAAGTTCTTCCATTTTCTATAAATGTGTGCCATTTTAACTAAAAAGACCCATTTTTAGAAAATATTGTTTTCAACACTATGAAATGATTACTCAAATGAGGAATTGTTACTCATTTGGGGAATAGCTCCCCATTTGGCGGGTTGTCCCCAACCTGTTAAAGATAAATTTAATGTAAGGGGTATAATTTCAGACTTTTTTTAAAACCGTGATGCATATGACTGTAAAATATAATTTTGATAGCATTCTTCTTTCATTGATAAGAAACTTCATCCTACACGTTAACCTATGTTGGAAAGAACAGAAGGACGCAACCCTGTCTCTTGTCCAAGATTGCTCTGACATCCAACGGCTGTTTTGCCAGACAAGCCGAGACTGTGGGATGTCAGAGCACGTCCATATCAAAAAGTGGATATTTAGCATGCAAGTTCAATATAAACTCAAAATTTAACACAAGAAAGCTTTCTGCTAAAGTACCTACATTACACTTAACTGTTGCAATATTATTACAGCAGGCAAAATTTGCACAGCCATTGTTTTGCAAAGAAATAATACAAAATTTGACTCTGTGATCTTGAACTTTATGAATTACATAGATCCCAATATTTTTGTTACTTTTTTTTAATTTCCTTCCTCACAACACCAGTAATAGAAAGAAAATATATTAATTTACATTGATTATTTAGTAATTATTCGTTATTAACATAGTTTATACAGCGAAATATCTACTTTTTGATATGAAACGTGCTCTGATGTCCCTCTGCCCTGCTTGTCTGGCAAAACAGCCGTTGCACATCAGAACAATCTGTAAAACATGGAGATCTCTGAAGATCCTCGCCACGCCACATAAAAAATAAGAGGTAAAACACTATAAAATATCCTGTAATCATATAAAGCATCAAGACAAATGAAAACATTGACAACAATAAGGCTTAACTCATCAGATGGATACATCTAACAAAAATCTCTGATTATTTCAAGAAAATTATCAATGCATATGAGCAAATAATATAAAAAAAGATGTGGTATGATTGCCAATGAGACAACTCGTCACAAGAGACCATGCGACAGAGATTAAAATTAACAACTATAGGTCACCATACGACCTTCATCAATGAGCAAAGCCCATACCTCATAGTTAGCTATAAAAAGATCTGAAATGACAAATGTAGAACAATTCAAACGAGAAAACTAACGGCCTAATTTATGTATAAAAAAAATGAACAAAAACAAATATGTAACACAGCAACAAACGACAACCACTGAATTAAAGACTCCTGACTTTGGACAGGCACATACATACAGAATGTGGCGAGGTTAAACATGTTAGCGGGATCCCAAACCTCCCCTTAACCTGGGACAGTGGTGCAACATAAGAACAAACTATACAAATCAGTTGAAAAAGGCTTAACTCATCAGATGGATACAAATAGAAATACATCTATTAAAAACAGAGAGTGGACGTGACCGAGAACTTGTACATCCCATCAACAAAAAGACACCAAGTACAGATCTGAGAGTACTTGCAGTAACTGACAGCTAGTTCAAAGCCAATTACAACTAATAAAAAGTAATGCATCTGAGACTAAATTATCAATCATTACATATCCAACATCCAATGGCACGGTATTAAAACAACATCTCCGTAAAAATGAGGATGTGCTATCCCGTTTGAAATAAAAAATTTTACGACTGCAAAAATTTTAAGTTTTTTGTCGTATATTGCTATCACGTTGGCGTCGTCGTCTTGCGTCGTCGTCCGAATACTTTTAGTTTTCGCACTCTAACTGAAGTAAAAGTGAATAGAAATCAATGAAATTTTAACACAAGGTTTATGACCACAAAATGAAGGTTGAGATTGATTTTGGGAGTTTCGGTCCCAACTTTTTAGAATTAGGGGCCAAAAAGGACCCAAAATAAGCATTTTCTTGGTTTTCGCACTATAACTTTAGTTTAAATGAATAGAAATCTATGAAATTTTGACACAAGGTTTATGACCACAAATGGATGGTTGGGATTGATTTTGGGAGTTTTGGTTCTAACAGTTTAGGAATTAAGGGCCAAAAAAGGGCCCAAATAAGCATTATTCTTGGTTTTCGCACAATAACTTTAGTATAAGTAAATAGAAATCAATGAAATTTAAACACAAGGTTTATGACCACAAAAGGAAGGTTGGGATTGATTTTTGGAGTTGAGGTCACAACAGTTTATGAATTAGGGGCCAAAAAGGGGCCCAAATAAGCATTATTTTTGTTTTTTGCACCATAACTTAAGTATAAGTGAATAGAAATCTATGAAATTTAAACACAAGGTTTATGACCATAAAAGGAAGGTTGGGTTTGATTTTGGGAGTTTCGGTCCCAACAGTTTAGGAATAAGGGGCCCAAAGGGTCCAAAATTGAACTTTGTGTGATTTCATAAAAAATTGAATAATTGGGGTTCTTTAATTTGATATGCTGAATCTAACTATGTATGTAGATTCTTAGTTTTTGGTCCCGTTTTCAAATTGGTTTACATTAAGGTCCAAAGGGTCCAAAATTAAACTTAGTTTGATTTTAACAAAAATTGAATCCTTGGGGTTCTTTGATATGCTGAATTTAAAAATGTACTTAGATTTTTAATTATTGGCCTAGTTTTCAAGTTGGTCCAAATGGGGGTCCAAAATTAAACTTTGTTTGATTTCATCAAAAATTGAATAAACGGGTTCTTTGATATGCCAAATCTAACTGTGTATGTAGATTCTTAATTTTTGGTCCAGTTTTAAAATTGGTCTACATTAAGGTCCAAAGGGTCCAAAATTAAATTAAGTTTGATTTTAACAAAAATTAAATTCTTGGGCTTATTTGATATGCTTTATCTTAACATGTACTTTGATTTTTGATTATGGGCCCAGTTTTCAAGTTGGTCCAAATCAGGATTCCATATCAAGTATTGTGCAATAGCAAGAAATTTTCAATTGCACAGTATTGCACAATAGCAAGAAATATCTAATTGCACATAGCAATTAATTTTCAATTGGAGTTATCTTTCTTTGTATAGAATAGTAGTTGATAATATATGTTGGAAATTTGCCAGACATGACTATAATGTCATTTTCTATTTTTATTTGCCAATAACTTTATGTAAATAACTTCATTGGAAATTTGCCAATATAAAATGTTGCTGATGAAGCTTTTACTTTATCTTATCTAAAATGTTTTTAGATAATGTATGTTGGACATTTGCCAGACATGACTATTTACATTTTGGATATTGAACCATAATAGTTTAATATTAAATTTAAAAACTTTAAATTCTAATTTTCATTTCTTAAACCAAATTCATAATGTGACATAAACCTATGTTGTGTCAACTATTTAATCACAATCCACATTTATAGCTGTATCAAACTTAAAAGTTGTGTCCATACTTGTTCTCATTTCAGATTTCATAAATAAAAAGAAAATTTCTTCAAATATTTTTTTGACAGGATTAATATTCAACAGCATAGTGAATTGCTCAAAGGCAAAAAAAAATTAAAGTCCATTAGACCACATTCATTCTGTGTCAGAAACCTATGCTGTGTCAACTATTTAATTTTAGATTTAAATAAGTTTGAAGAAGAAATCTTTAATTGATTTGTAAAATCTTGACATTTGTTTTGTGTAAAAAACCCATATAATGTCAAAAATTTGATCACAATCCAAATTCAGAGCTGAATCACGCTTAAATGTTTTGTCCATACCTGCCCCAACTGTTCAGGGATCGACCTCTGCGTTCGTATAAAGCTGCGCCCTGCGGAGCACCTGGTTTTACAGGTAGAACCAAACTTCAAAACCAAATCTAGAATTTAGTAAAGATTTTAAGTGATTTGTGGTAACTAAATCCCTGACTTAATATTATTTACCAGTAATACATAGATTTCGTTCATTAAAATCCAAAACGTTACAACAGACACGGGCATAGCGGAGGTGTTATGATATACAAACACTAAGATAGTGCCAAAGGAACATCACCATCCAAAAAAGGAAAATTAACAATAAGGAACGAAGTATGGAAAGCAAAACAAATACTTTTAAAATTATCAGTACACATGAACATATAAATATCGAAAATCGATCAATACTTTTCGCTTGGGTTTGGATGACTTTTAAATAAAACGACCATTAACTCAATTAAAATCATCAAAGCACTAAAATGACCTTTAATATTAAACTTTTTGGGGCAGTTTTATCAAGTGAGATGTAAATATTTCTGTACTTAACTTTTAAATTCAACTTATTTTTTTTTCATGTTAAAAATTCAATATCCTTATAAATGCATCAATATCCCATATCCCATTTACTTTTAGGACAAATATCCTGTATTCCTAAAATTAAAATGGCAAATATCCTGTATCCCGTATACAAGCCTCCATGTTGTCTTGGTTCCAATCTGGGTCCGTTCGCCCAAATTCATGTTCGCTCCCATTCTCGTTCTTCTTCTTCTTCTCTATGTAGGCATCAAAGGTTTTGTGCTTTATTGTAATCGTCCTTTTGATAGTGTATTTTTATTAAATAAAGACAATTTGTTTTTTTATTGTTTAAAGTAAAATAGTGACATTCTAAAAAAGTAAACAGGTTTTCTTTTGTGAATTATTTGGACAAAATTGATAATAAATATTGTCATGATGATCAAAAAGTGGCGGATCCAGAAATTTTCATAAAAGGGGGTAAGAGAGGGCCCGCTCCAGTCATGCTTCAGTGATTCCTTAAATAATCAACCAAATTTTTCCCACAAAAAGCCCTTGAAAACCCTCTAAATCAGCCTCTGTCAAAAACTAAGCCATTTGTCTATTATACTTGCTAAAGTAGGGCAGACGAATCCAAATGGCTAACAAACTGGTAAAAATAGTTATTTTTCATTTAATTCATTAAAAGTCTTCATTGTTTTACTTATACCAAGCTACATTTGTATATATAGCTAACTACTTGTATTTTACTTTACCAGTCAGAGCTCAGACATAAACAAGTCTATTTTTGTTTTTGACTTAAATAAGTCGAAACATGTATTTATTATAAAAATGTAGTTTCAATTTTAGACTTATCTAAGTCAGAAAATGACAGACTTGTTTAGGTCTATTTATGTTGATGAAAAAACTTAATGTTACTTTGTGGCCAAACTACACCACCTATGACAGCAAAAACCTGTATAAGAGTTCACAAGGACTTGAGCTATCTATATTTAATTATCTAATTGAACTTCCTTCCTAAACACAGATGCTTTACCTCATTAAGTGTGATTCCAGGTGGTTGCATTTTAAGGTTAATTAACATTATCTCCGATTTTTTAGACTCTCATTCATATTTTTCTTTAGAAGGCAAAGCATTGGCTTTCAATGTTGTCATTATTTGATTTAGATGCATGACCTCCTTATAAATATGCGTGGGTCTTGAAGTTTACCAATTTTGATCACTCATTGACTTGTAGGAGTCCATATTTGCAACTTTTTGATTCTGATCAATTATTTCTTGTTTAACAATATTGGACTTATTCAAGTCGTATTTTGTCTTACATTAAAGGGAGACAAATCCTAAAACTTACAAATTTAGACCTCTATGAGTCAAGCAGATTCAGACTTATTTATGTCTGAGCTCTGACTGTTTACACCAAACACAAATAAATCAATTTAAAACAGTAATTTTAAATAAATCATAATTAATTATTCATCTAATCACACAAAAAATATTTCATTTAGAAAAATTCACGAATCTTTATTCCTAAAAATATAAATATTTTGATATATATATGTATCTAAAAAAAAATCTAATTCAACCAGCATTTGAATAAAAAAAGGGTGCGAAAGTAGCCAAGGGGAGAACGTGTCGTATGCGAATGTGTTTTGGGAGCAAACGATAAAAACATATGGATGGACCCCCCCACCCCCTTTTAAAAATGGCTGAATCAGCCCCTGCCGTCTGTTGTATGTCATGTGTGTATGTCCATTGTCCTTGACCTCATTTTCTTGGTTCATTGGTAAAAGATAAGTTTTTGGGTTTTGGTCTGTTTTCCAAATACTATAAGCATTAGGTCAACTATATTTGGTGTATGGAATTATTGTAAGGTGTACATGTCTGTTGGGCAGGTATATTCCGAACTTAACCTCATTTTCATGGTTCATTGGTAAATGATAAGTTTTTGTGTTTTGGTCTGTTTTTCAAATACTACTAGAACACACCCGTGATATCGCGGGTCCGTGACTGAATTAAATTATTTAACTATGCGTATGCCTGGTTTTAGTATTGAAATTGTCATCTAATAAAGTCATGCCGATTATAAGATGCACAGTTTTCTCTACTTTCAAAATCTTTCTGTTTGAACCCGTCGACCTGGAACCTATCAATTATTGGTAATATTAATAAATTTGGAAAACAAAAGGGCCTGGGATGGAGTATCCATTACTCAATAGTATACAGCAAAATTCGAAATTCACCGTTTGGTGGTGCGCCGGTCAGATGCGGAACGTACAGATAAGGTAATAGGTAACAGGTGAATATTGGTATCGGTGTCGGATTATATCCGGAACTTCTTAATTATTGGCAATATTAATTACGTTGAAAACAAAGGGGCCTAGGGTTGTGTAATTTTCAATCAACACCATTGTACTATATTAGTTATATGTAAAGATGAATTCTTTGATTCATCGTTTTTACGTGATGACGGCTGACAAATTGGACCTCGTAATTTTAGTATTATAGATAAGCAGTAGGTCAACTATATTTATAGTATGGATTGATTCTAAGGTGTACATGTCTGTCTTGCAGGTATAATCTGATCTTGACCTCAATTTCATGGTTCATTGGTCAATGTTAAGCTTTTGTGTTTTTGGTCAATTATCATAAGCAATATGTCGATTATATATGGTATATATTGTTAATGATTAATACTGGTAATGGTAAGGTGTACTTGTCTGTCTCACAGGATTATCTGACCTTGACCTCGTTGCCATGGACATGATGGATATTTAGAAATGTTAAGTTTATGTGATATTTGTAGTAAAACCTTCATCTTAAGTAAGACTTTCTACATAAAATCAATGGTCAGTACAGCAGGCGAGACATTTCAGCATGTGCACTCTTGTGTTTACTTTTTCTCAAAATTGTGATCACACAGTATTTAGAAAAGTCTTTCTCACTAGTTAGCAACAAAGAGACTAATTTAGCGCCAGGAAACAACTAGAAAACAAATATAGAGTCAAGAAAATTTCCAATTAAATACTTAAAATAAACAAATTATTTAGAAAAATTCATTAAAGTCATTGTTTAAAGTGGCGTTGTTTAAATTAACTGAAGATTTAAACGTAGACAAGTTGAGTTAGGGAAAATCTTCTTTGGCTCAGTCGGTTAGAGCACTTCCTTTGGATCCAAAGATTGAGGTTTGGAATCCTGCTGGTACCATCCATGTATTTTCACTATTATAGGTTGGGGAGGACCCTCAGAAATTGGTATTATACACCAAAACGGGTATCAATTTTCAGTGACAAAAATATAAACTTTGGATTTACAGATATTTTCTGGCATGGTGCAAACATTTAGGTAAAGCCTAAAGACCAGAAATGGGTCTGATTACTTAATTTTTTTGTCAAATAAAGATGGCTGACATGGCTCAAAGGACTCCTTATTGGAGTTATTGCCCTTTAAATGACATTTTTTTACCAATTTTTTGTGTGTATGCCCAAAATCTGAAAAAAAGATATAATAGATAGATAATCATATAAACTTAAATGAGCAAAAATTGTCAGCGAGACAAGATCTACAAAAAAGTCAACATGGTGGAAATTGTCTGATGACCCCTTTTTGGAGTTACATGTAATGCCTTTTATGAATATTTTTATCTTTGTTTTTTTTCTCTAGATTGATTAACCAATATATGGCCTCCTTGTCTTAAAAAGAAGTCACTTCAGTTCTATCTATGATTTTAAAGTAGTGTGAGCCCGGCAACTACATAGTCAGTGGTTTTTCTCCAGATTGATCAACCAATATGGCCTCCTTGTCTTAAATAGAAGTCACATCTCCCTATGATTCTAAAGTAGTGTGAGCCCAGCAACTACAAAATTTGTGGTTTTTCTCCAGATTGATCAACCAGTATGGCCTCCTTGTCTAAAATAGAAGACACATCTCCCTATGATTCTAAAGTAGTGTGAGCCCAGCAACTACAAAGTTTGTGGTTTTTCTCCTTGATCAACCAATATGACCTCCTTGTCTTAAATAGAAATCACTTCTCCCTAAGTTCTAAAGTAGTGTGAGCCCAGCAACTACAAAGTTTGTGGTTTTTCTCCTTGATCAACCAATATGGCCTCCTTGTCTTAAATAGAAGTTACTTCTCCCTATGATTCTAAAGTAGTGTGAGCCCGGCAACAACAAAGTTTGTGGTTTTTATACGCCCGTCGTCTTTTAGACGGGACGTATTATGGTATACCGTTGTCTGTCCGTCCGTCCGTCGTCCACACTTCGGACAATAACTCAAAAACGCTTTCACCAATTTCCATGAAACTTAAGTGAATTGTTTATATCTATTGACGTAAGCTCCCTTTCGTTTCTTTTAAATTTCAGATTTTAAGTTTTGGATTTAAGGGGCTTTATTCATAAAAAAGGGGGATTTTCAACACTTCGGACAATAACTCAAAAAGGCTTTCACCAATGTCCATGAAACTTTGGTGAATTTTTTATATCTATTGATATAAGCTCCCTTTCAATTTTTATAAATTTCAGATTTTAAGTTTCCGATTTATGGGGCTTTATTTATAAAAAAAAGGGGGATTTTCAACACTTCGGACAATAACCCAAAAAGGCTTTCACCAATGTCCATGAAACTTTGATGAATTGTTTATATCTATTGATATAAGCTCCCTTTCAATTTTTATGAATTTCAGATTTTGCATTTCCGTGTTATGAATTTTTATGCTTAAAAAAGGGGGGATTTTCCAATTTTGGGACAATAACTAACACTTTCACAAAATTTTATGCAACTTTAATAAATTGTTTATATCTATTGACATACGCTCCCTTTCCATTTTTATAAATTTTAGATTTTACGTATTCTTAAGTAATGAATTTTTATACTTAAAAAAGGGGGATTTTATGAAACTTTGGTGAATATATTAATGTAACATCCCTTTTGATTTGTATATATTTCTAGTTGATCATATAAAATTGAGAATGAAAATGGGGAATGTGTCAAAGAGACAACAACCCGACCAAAATAAAAAAACACAACAGCAGAAGGTCACCAACAGGTCTTCAATGTAGCGTATCATATACATTCGTTTAAAGCATAAAAGACAAGTTAAAAGAGCTACGGGCGTATCATGCGCTAAAGCGCAGCCCTTTATTCTCCTTGATCAACCAATATAGCCTCCTTGTCTTAAATAGAAGTCACTTCTCCCTATGAGTATGATTCTAAAGTAGTGTGAGCCCGGCAACTACAGAGTTTGTGGTTTTTGACAGCCTTGCTAATGATACAGGGACATGACACTAAAATAACTCCCATTAGACAGCCTTCAATGCTAAAAACAGGCCTTCATGTTATTATGAATTTTTCCTAAAAACTCCTACACCGAGCTTTGTATGGTACTATATATGGAAGGTTGTATCTCTTTCATTCATGACAAGATACTTGTTATAAGCTAAAAAAGTATATACATAATATATTCAGAAATGGTTCAACCGATATTCATCTGAAACTGTAATTGAGCTATTTTGTATTTTCAGTTTAAAGATCTACTGTTCGTTTTTATTTGATTCAAGTACAGTCGATTTAATACTTAGTAAAGGTAAGTGAATATTACAGTCAAATTGTATTGAATCGTTAAGATATTTATTTTATCAAATGAAATTCAGAAATAAAATTTCAATTGACAATGTTAAAATTATTAAAGGGGAGATAATAAAGAGTTAACAGGATTAACATTTTGCACTCGTCTACTTTTGTTATACATGTATTTATATGGGAAACCAAAAATACATGACATAATTACATGATTACTAAACTAACATGTCTAACAAAACATTGCAATCATTACAATGTAAATTGCTTAAAAAATAAGAGTTTTCGACTATGAAGTTAACTTGGTATATTTATGTCAATGAGACAGCAACCATTTAATGAAAGAGGTCAAAATTGTATTTAACCATTGACAAGCATTTTTAGATTATAGACCTATCAGTGGGTTTGTACTTACATTCATGAGCAACACAAGTGCCATCCGCTTACCGTTCAGGAGCACCTGAGATCACCCCAAACTTTTGGTGGGGTTTGTGTTGCTCAGTCTTAAGGTTTTTGGGATACAATTGCTTGAAAGAAATCTGTAGACTTATACCGGTGGCTCAGAGCATTGCCATCACGTCAATCGTTTTATTCTAAACATTAAGGAACATCTCAGATTCTTGTGATTGTCTTGCTTTAAAAGGTAAAAACAAACAAAGGGATTGAACTTAAACAACTTTCCTATAATGTTCTTTTCGTAATCTTCATGTTTGTCCTTGATAATTCCCTTGACTTATATGCGTGTATTTAACAACACGGAAAATCAGAATTAAGCAGTATTTATATTTAGTGTATTCATAAACTTAGAAACACGTCAGAGGAAATTCCCAGTTTTGTTAAAATGGGTGAGTTTTCTGAATTCCGATAAATCTATATACATGTATATCTCTCATATAAGAACTGAAGTGGAGTTTTTCTTATATGTTACCGTTATGAAACTGATATTTGAGATTGTACTTCCATAAAGAACAATGAAGAAATAGAGAATCATCTAGGTCGTTTAATATACGTTCTTGCTACAGGGTTTGTTTTGGAAATTATGCGCATGCAAATAGTTTTCTTGACTTCAAGGGTTTTTTAGATTGAATGGTTGCTCTGGATTCCCCACTCAATTAATTAATTTATAACTCATGGGATCTTTTCTATGTATGTCTGCTATTGAGGGTTATTGTTGTTGCATAATTATCATTTAAATTAAAATAAATATAGTCCACATCGTAGAACACCCCTTCAGGTGAAATGGAGTCTTCCATATTATCGTTTCGAGTTGTCTCCCTTCCGGAAGTAACTTCCTTGAATTCTGAACCAAAACAACACGTCGAGTATTAGCTCGTTCTGTCAATAAACGTCGTATTTTATTAAATACGATCACAATTTAAACCAATAAATGTGTACGGAAAGGAATCATGATCACTGACCCAAAGGAAATTAAATATTTAAAGAGTTAGGAATGGGGTTCCTCCTAGAATTAATGTAGGAAAATAGGTGATAAGATACGAAGTGAAATACCTTCTCTCACTCTGAGTCTCAGTGACTGCTGTGGAAAGTAAACTTGGAATTGATAGTACAAAAATAAAACACAATAGGCATAATTACATTGTTCATACACTTTTATTCGGGATTGGCTATTTTGTAAGTATTTTGTATGTGCAGTTGAATTAGTTTTGAAAATAATATTATCCAGCTACATGTATAATACATGTGTCAATGAAACAACGGCAATCGTATTCCCTCATAGCAATCTGCTCTTTGATTATTTCTCTACCGAAAAAGTGGAAGGGGACTTTAGGTTTGCACTAAGTCAGTCTGTCTGTCCATCCCTCAGTCCAGCAAATCAGTTTTCCAGTTTTATACGCCTGTCAAAATTTTGACGGTCTATTTGGGGGGGGGGGTTACATGTCGCACCGCACCGTATAGATCTCAGAAACTATTTATGATTATTGCGTAAAACTTCACACACTTGTTAGTTATAATAATCTGAAGATCTGTATACTTTTTCGTGATGATTCTTTATTTTGTTTTTGAGTTATTGAATTTTTATTGAGCTTTTTGGTAAAAAACATAAAACATGTTGTGAGCAATTTTTTTTCTGTCTCTTATATAAACTTCCTATTGAGCAGGAATAAGGATGAGTCAGGATATACTTAGCATGACTTCCTGAACAACCCCCGTGTTATTCCAAAAACATTTTGTGGCGCAGCTGTTTATTAGTCCCCTACCGTCGAAGGCAACTTTAGGTTTGCGCTCTGTCCGTCTGTCCGGCAAATCCGTTTTCCAGACTTTTTTTCTTCATGCTTGAAGATATTGATTTGATATTTGGTGTATTGTTTTATCATGACAAGTTACAGGTGAAGATCGATTTTCACGATTTTAGCTTTTCTCCATGTTCAGGTAAAGCCCTTTCCCTAGAATTATATTTTGATGAAATACTTATTAATTACTAAATTTCTGTTCAAAGGGAAATAACTCATTTTTTAAAAGACATTGTATTAAGATAAATGACAATTTGTATTTTTCCTTTTCTTTAGTAAATTTTTTGAAGAATTAAGTGGTAGGTTTTTGTCTCGCTTGACGGAGTCAAATTATTATTTGTCCCCCGCCCCTTCAGTTATGGTCTATTGACTTCTAAACTTTTGCTTTGTTTTCATGTATTAGTTTGTGATCAGTTTATGGGGAACCACTAGTGGTAAGTTAATGATAATTGGTATGCAGTTGTTTAAGCATTAGCATATCTCATTTCCATGGAGGTTGTCCCACTTCAGGTTAAAGCTTTTGGTCAAGATAGTTTTTGATGAAGTTGAAGTCCAATCAACTTGAAACTTTGTACACATGTTCCCTATGATATGATCTTTCTAATTTTAAGAATTTTGACCCTAATTTCACGGTCCACTGTAAATAGAAAATGATAGTGCTAGTGGGGCATCCATGTACTATGGACACCTTCTTGTAGTTTCTGTTGTGCATTGTACAAAGAAAATTTTCATGAAAATTTTCTTGGCTTTAATGATTTTAGGGAATGATCATTTATACCTCAGTGAATATGTTACCTCAATAGGCCAGTTCCGGGATACGGTAGTTAGTTGAATCTGTCATATGACTTCACATAACTAAAATGTAGGCATCGTCACTTCCAACACATGTTGAGCGAACGGGAGAAAAAGTTTGATCGTATATTGCACAAAATATTTGGAAAATTAAAATTGAATAAGTTGGTAACCCTCCCTTAAGTGGTATTGGAATTAAGATTATGTACTATTGGAACATAAATTATTTCTAAACTACCCTGCAGAATGACGATTCTGAAAGTGCTTAAAACTTTAATAAAGCAGGGATACAGGCGCGCCTTTTATCTGGTAAATGACGTCACAAAGGCGTGCGAAATTGCTGATATTTTCCGGTGAAAGACATGATTCCAGAAATGTCCTATCAATTTCATGCAGCGACACAAGTCTATTTGTCTAGTTCGAAGTTACCTTAAGGAGGTGTGGTATGATTAACAATGATACAATTATTCCTAGACCATAGGACACAGTTACAAACAATTACAGGTCGTCCAATAACCTTCAACAATGAGCAAAACCCATTCCATATAGTCATCTGTAAATAGCCTTGGTATGATATAATGTTAAACAATTTAAAAGAAAAAAATCAACAGCCAACTACAACAATGAAGGAAAACCAAGGATGGTACACAGCTTCTAACTTCATCCACTACGTTATAGGTCCTGTCTTTCGACAGGCACATACAGAATAAAAAATGATTGAATATAATGTGACTGTTCTAGTTGGTTATGGACAGTGTTTGGAGAAGCTGCAATATGATATTTTATATTGTTCTTTATGTGTGTCTTAATGCTGGTAAATAGAACTTTTGAAATTCTTAGGTCTGGGAAAGTGCCATAGATGTTCTGGTGTTCGATGGAAAAAGTCCCACCCTGCTTGTAGAATACATTTGTACCTCATTTAGGTATGTGATTAGATTTTTAAGGTTTTGAGTTCAGTTCATTAACTTTAAATAGTGCAGAAAAGTTGAGATAAATGACTGTTTCAATGCTATCATATATTATTTGAATGAAATAAGAAGATAAAAATATTAGGTCAGTATTTTACCACCCATAATGATCATGTATTTTCAATTGGCAATAACACAAATACCTCAATTAAAACTCAACAGCATATATTGAATATAACTTTTCTTTTCTATTTTTAGGCTATAATGGAGGATTGGGATAAGGTAAGATTTACTTAATAGTCTCCTTTTCATTTGTAGTTTTGTTCCCCATTAGTGTACAATTAGATAAAAACTAGTAGAATTCTAAGTTCCCCATTAGTGTACAATTGGATACAAGTATGTGATAACTTGAGATAAAAACTAGTAGAATTCTAAGTGAACTACCAAACTACTTATTCCAAAAACAAAAAAAATACAAAACTGGGACAAAGCAAGGTGCACTCGAAAACGTTTGACACTTTTACTCATTACACGGGTGACACAAAAAGCATTTGAATCAGTATTCAGTAACTGAACAAAACAAACAAAAATGCAGTTTAAAAAATTAAGTGAAAATTTTTCAAATATGAATGTACATGATGTATGAGGGGGTGGACAACTTCTGAAGGAGGTGGGAGGTGGGAGGCTGTTCCGTACGTTGGAGAGAAAAAGAAGATTCTAAAAGTTGGTGGTGGGAAATAGTGTATTAATTATGTAGTACCTTCAGAATCCTTGTTTACTATGTCAAATATGTAACTCTAAGTAGGTCTGTAGAGTTATTTGAAAAAAATATTGGGACAATTTTTCTAAATAAAAAAAAAAAAATACAGAAGTTATTTCCCCTTGTCATTGTTAAGTTTATGTGAGTTGAATAAGACCAATCTATTTTTTTCGAGCCTTCGACTTTAGTCGAAAAAGCGAGACTAAGCGATCCTACATTCCGTCGGCGTCGTCGTCGGCGGCGTCCACAAATATTCACTCTGTGGTTAAAGTTTTTGAAAATTTAATAACTTTCTTAAACTATACTGGATTTCTACCAAACTTGGACAGAAGCTTGTTTATGATCATGAGATAGTATCCAGAAGTAAATTTTTCAAAAATAAAATTCCATTTTTTCTGTTTTTTACTTATAAATGGACTTAGTTTTTCTGCGGGGAAACATTACATTCACTCTGTGGTTAAAGTTTTTAAAATTTAAATGTCTTTCTTAAACTATACTGGATCTTTACCAAACTTGGACAGAAGCTTGTTTATGATCATAAGATAGTATCCAGAAGTAAATTTTGTAAAAAAATAAATCCAGTTAACATAATATACAGTCTGCACTTTAAGTTTTTAAAACATTTATTCGATTCATAAACTATTCTGAAATGTATACCAAACTTGGACAGAAGCATCTTACAATCAAAAGATAATATCAGTAGGAATATTTTTATTGATTGTTTTCCTCATTTTTGTTGAGCCTGGGAGTTACAGCAAAAGTTGGCGAGACACTGGGTTCCGCGGAACCCTTACGAATTTTATGGTATAAAGAGCTAACTGATCGATACAACACACTTTTTTAAAAGGACAAAAGTATGGGCAATTAAAGGACTAAGTGAATGAAACACAACTACATGTCTTCAAAAGGCAATTAAAGGACTTAGTGAATGAAAAACACAACTACATGTCTTAAAAAGGACAAAAGTAGGGGCAACTAAAGGACTAAGTGTATAACATGTCTTTAAAAGGACAAACGTCAAAGTCCAGAAAATACTACAAGAAAGAAAATTCAAGGATATGCCAAATCTACTCTAGTCCATGATTTTATAAAAAAAAAATTTTTTTGAAGGTTAACAATTTTGTCGAGCCTGCGACTGAAGTCCTGAAGTCACAGAAGGCTCGACATATGGATAGTGATCCGATGGCTGCTAACGTCTTCAAAGCTTCATATTTTAGAAGGTTGAAGATCTGGATGCTTCATACTCATGTTATGAAGTTTCCATCAGTCACATGTCCAATGTCCTTGACCTCATTTCCATGGTTCAGTGACTACTTGAAAACAATATTTTTTGTAATGTTAAATTCTCTCTTATTATAAGTAATAGGATTACTATATTTGGTATATGTGTACTTTGCAAGGTCTTCATGCCCGTTAGACACTTTTCACTTGACCTCGACCTCATTTCATGAATCAGTGAACAAGGTAAAGTTTTGGTGGTCAGGTCCATATCTCAGATACTATAAGCAATAGATCTAGTATATTCAGTGTATGGAAGGACTGTAAAGTGTATATGTCCAACTGGCAGGTGTCATCTGACCTTGAACTCATTTTCATGGTTCAGTGGTTACAGTAAGGTTTTTGTGTTTTGGTCTATTTTTCTTATACTGTATGCAATAGGTCTACCATATGTAGTGTATGGAATGATTGTAAGGTGTACATGTCTAGCTGGCAGGTGTCATCTGACCATGACCGCACTTTCATGGTTCAGTGGTCAAAGTTCAGTTTTTGAGTTTTGGTCTTTTTATTTAATACTTTATGCAATATGTCAACTATATTTGTTGTATGGAAATATTTCATGATGTAAATGTCAATCGCACAGGTTTTATTCGACCTTGACCTCATTTTCACAGTTCATTGCTCAGTGTTAAGTTTTTGTGTTTTGGTCTGGTTTTCTTATACTATAACCAATAGGTCAACTATATCTGTTGTTTGGAAGAATTGTTAGCTGTACATGCCTTGACCTCATTTTCATGGTTCATTGGTCAATTTTTAGTTTTCTTGGTTAATGTTAAGTTTATGTGACAGTTGTGATAAAGCTTTTTATTTAGGACTATCAACATAATATCAATGATTAGTAAAGAAGGCGAGACATTTCAGTGTGTGCACTCTTGGTGTTTTTCTTGATAATCAGTCAGAGCTCTGACATAAACAAGTCAGAATAAAATGACTTCCATAGGTCAGATATAATTTGATGTAAGTGTTGTCTCCCTTCTTGCACTCAACAGAATATGACTTGTACAGGTCAGTTTATGTCAGACTTTAATTTATCATAAAATGACTTCCACAGGTCAGCTTTTGCACAAAATATTGTGACTTAATATCGTCATATTCTAATTAGATTTATGTCCCTTTTTGATGCATTTTGACTTAGAGAAGTCATTTTTTGTTCTGACTTGAAGCAGTCATTACTACCACTTTGTTATCAATCTCCATAAAAATATAGTGATTACTTGTTTCCAGTCAAAGAGTTTAAAAAGTGGGGCTCATCAAACCTTCTTCTTTCCAGAATCTTAACAACATAAAATATTTATCTCATTATATTTAATCATTTCAAAATACAAACAAAAACCAGGGGAGAAAAAATGGATCATACAATTTTCTGTCAATATCAAAAGATTTACAAAATACAATATTGGATACATTTACTAGTACCATGACAATACCTTCAATCTTCCAAGGAAAAAATAAAGGATCTATTCTCATCCACCTTTAGCTAAATTTATCAAGAGCAAAACATTTATTATTTTAATATTTCATTGAGGTAAATACTGCTGTGCTAACTGACTCAAACAAGTCACACTATGTTCTGACTTAAAAAAGTCAGTCAAAACTAAA
Source organism: Mytilus trossulus (assembly GCF_036588685.1). Taxonomy (NCBI): domain Eukaryota; kingdom Metazoa; phylum Mollusca; class Bivalvia; order Mytilida; family Mytilidae; genus Mytilus; species Mytilus trossulus. The sequence goes on from NC_086383.1 coordinate 69,714,747, forward strand.
CTTATTTCAACCAAGTCTAGTTCTGTCATATTGATTTAAAAATGTATTGGAAAGCCAGATATAGCACAGAGGAAATAAGGTCCCCTCAAGTCACAATGAGGACTATAAAAAAAATATTTGGTGTATTCAATATTTAAATGCATTTTCTTAAACAAGTCAAATCATGTTTTGACTTTTAACAGTCAGTCCAAAACTAATTGTATTGCAATTTTTAGAGTGGGGCACTGACATATGATATTAAATGAAAGTATGGGAACGTCACAATATAGGAAATGTATCTTAAGATCCCCTAAAATAAATAACCATTTGACTAAATTGTTTCTAAACATTTATCAAATAATAAATTCGCAGATTCAGAAGCAGGGCTTAAAGGAACTCATTAATATTGTACACCTATCATTGATTTGAAAATTTGTTCTGCAATCTGACTTTAACAGGTCAAATCATGTTCAGGCAAATTGACTTTAACAGGTCAAATGGGCATGTTCAGACAAATTGACTTAAACAGGTCAAATCATGTTCTTACTTAAAAAAATCAGTCAAAAGCTAAGTTTATGGAAATTTTGAATTTTTTAAGTCAGGCATTGCCATACATGTATGAGATTAATGTTATGTATGGAAGAGTCAGATAAAAGACACGTAAACTACATGCAAGATCCTCTAAGATAAATGACCATTTGATTTAATTGTTTCTTAAAAAACTTATTAATAAATAAACTCAACAGTGGCAGATTCAGAAGGGGGCTAAGACTAAGAGGAAGATCACTTAGCTTTGATTTGAAATTTTGTTCTTCAAACTGACTTGAACAGGTCAAATCATGTTCTGACTTAAAAAGAGTCCGTCAAAAACTAAATGGTTTGCAAAGTTCTGTAATAGTCGGGCATTATCATGATTGTGATGTAATAGTTAGAATGTATGGATACAAGTAGGAAAAAAAATCACAAATATTAAGTCACAATTGTAAGAACTATATAAAAGATAATTTGGTATATTTTTGATATCTTAATTTTTCATTGAGGTAAATCCTGTAAGTGCAAACTGACTTGAACAAGTCACATTATGTTCTGACTTCAAGGAGTCAGTAAAATACTATACTTTAATTAAGTATTGCAACTTTAAGTCTGGGATTGTCATATGCATTTAAGAATGTATAAGAAACTCAGATAAAAGACACCCAATAATAAAGTCACAAAAATGTGGACTATAAAAAAGTGTATGGTATACTAGTATTTAAAATTCAAATATATTTTGTTAACAAATTTCTTCAAATTATCTTAAAAAATTTATTATATTTCTGTATTTTCATGACTATTTTCTGTTAAATTAATGTTTGGAACTTTTGGTTTTAAAAAAAAACATTATTTTAAAAACCATTTGACTGAATTGTTTCTTAAAAAAAAATCAATCTAATTAAAATAAGTTCTCATCACTTGCTCCTCGATTTTTTATATGTCGCCGTGTGCGACATATAAAAAATCAAGGAGCAAGTAATGAGAACTTATTTGAATAAGATTGAAAAAAATAATGAATTAATTAACTCTACAGTAGAAGATTCAGATATGGAGGGGGCTTAAAGAAAGAAGACCAAGTTTTGATTGGACATTTTTTCCCTGTCAACTGACTTTAACAGGTCAAATCGTGTTCTGACTTCAAAGAGTCAGTCCCAACTAAACTTATTTCAACTTTATAGTCTAGTTTTTTCATATTGATTTAAAAATGTATGGAAAAGCCAGATAAAAGACAGAGGAAATAAGGTCCCCATACGGCTCAATAATGAGGACTATAAAAAAGTTTATTTTGCATATTCAATATTTAAATGTATAATTTGCAAATTATGTTCTGACTTCAAAGAGTCAGTCAAAAACTTCACTTTAGCTTATTAGTACAACTTTTTAGTCTGGCATTGTCATATGCATTTAAGAATGTATTGGAAAATCAGATAAAAGACACCCAATAATAAAGTCACAATAACAAGGACTATAAAAAAATGTCTTTGGTATATTTTATATACAAATATATTTTGTTTACAAATTTCATCAAATCATCTTGAAATTATTATTATATTTCTGTATTTTCATGACCTTTCTTTTCTGGTAAGTTAACACATGGAACTTTTGGTTGTAAAATAAATTATTTTTAACCATTTGACTGAATCGTTTCTAATAAACCTATCAATTAATTAACCAAACAGTAGCAGATTCAGATAAGGGGAAAAAGGGGGGGGATAGTTTTCATTGGATTTAATTTATCTCTGTAAACTGACTTTTACAGGTCAAATTCATGTTCTGACTTCAAAGAGTCAGTCAAAACTAAACTTATTTCAACTTAATTAAGTCTCGGATTTTCATATTGATTTTAAAATGTATGGGAAACCAGATAAAAGACTGACGAAATAAGGTCCCCTAAAGTCACAATAACAAGGACTATAAAAAAATGTATTTGGTATATTTTATATTTAAATGTATTTTGTTAACAAATTATATCAAATTAATATCTTAAAAATTTATTTTATTTCTGCATTTTCATGAATTTTTTACATATAGAACTTATAGTTGTAAAAAAAATATACTAAAAACCATTTGACTGAATTGTTTCTAAAAAAAATTTATCAATTAATTAAAATCAACAGTAGCAGATTCAGATAAAGAAAAAGGGGGATGCTAAGATGAAGAAACCTAGTTTAATTGGATTTTCCCCCCTGTAAACTGACTTAATCAGGTCAAATCATGTTCTGACTTCAAAGAGTCTGTCAAAACTAAACTAATTTCAACTTTTAAGGCCAGGATTTTCATATTGATTTAAAAATGATGGAACATTTTTATTTGATATATTCAATATTCAAATGCATTTTGATTTCTAAAGATTTTCATCAAATTATTTAAAAAAAAAATATTGTATTATTTCTGTATTTTCATGACTTTTTTCTGTTAAATTAAGATTTGGAACTTTTGGTTTTAAAAAAACATTATTTTAAAAACCATTTGACTGAATTGATTCTTAAAAAAAATATGAATTAATTAACTCAACAGTAGCAGATTCAGATTGGAGGGGGCTTAAAGGAAGAAGACCTAGTTTTGATTGGACATTTTTTTCCTGTCAACTGACTTTAACAGGTCAAATTATGTTCTGACTTCAAAGAGTCAGTCAAAAACTTCACTTTAGCTAATTAGTACAACGTTTTAGTCTGGCATTGTCATATGCATTTAAGAATGTATTGGAAAATCAGAATATATTAATTTTAAACGATTTGACTGAATTGTTTCTAATAAACCTATCAATTAATTAACCCAACAGTAGCAGATTCAGATAATGGGAAAAGGGGGGGGGGGGGGGGGGCTTAGAAGAAGAAGACATAGTTTTCATTGGATTTAATTTATCTCTATAAACTGACTTTAACAGGTCAAATTCATGTTCTGACTTCAAAGAGTCAGTCAAAACTAAACTTATTTCAACTTAATTAAGTCTAGGATTTTCATATTGATTTTAAAATGTATGGGAAACCAGATAAAAGACTGATGAAATAAGGTCCCCTAAAGTCACAATAACAAGGACTATAAAAAAATGTATTTGGTATATTTTATATTTAAATGTATTTTATTAACAAATTTCATCAAATTAATATCTTAAAAATTTATTTTATTTTTGTATTTTCATGACTTTTTTTCTGTTATGTTAACATATAAAACTTTTGATTGTAAAAACATTATTCCAAAAACCATTTGACTGAATTGTTTCTTAAAAAAAAATATCAATTAATTAACTCAACAGTAGAAGATTCAGATAAGGAGAAAAAAGGGGGGGCTAAGATGAAGAAACCTAGTTTGATCGGATTTTTTTCTTCTTCTGTAAACTGACTTAAATAGGTCAAATTATGTTCTGTTTTAAAAAAATGTTGAGGAGAAAATACTTAGAAAATCAGACTAAGTTTGGTGACTTTGTTGTCCTTCAAGAAGCGGTACATATAATACATAATATTTTCACTGTTTTTTAAATACATGTAAAAGTTGAAAGATAACTATCTATTGGGTGTTTTTAAATAGATTTTTTAGCAACATTTATAACTTTGTAATTATGTTCAATTGTACACTTGTTATTTTTAATATATATTTTTTGGGAACAAAATCTTGTCAGGATTTCTTATGGTACTAGCATGACAAGAGCATTCATATTCTAAAATACTCTTAACATTAAAAACAAGTCAGTATCTTCAGATCATTCTGAGTCTTATTGAATTAAAGTCAGAATAGTTATCAAAAGTACCAGGATTGTCATTTAGTATGCCAGACGTGCGTTTCATTCAGACTTTTATAAGTCAGAACATACTGACTTCCAATGTTCTTCTCACTTCTGTAGAAACAAAGACTATCTATATTTTAAATAAAAGGTTAATGCTTTATGTGGCTATGCATCTGGGGTAAGAATTATAGATGTGTACGGTAACTTCATAGGAAAACATATATGCCATGTAATTAATAAGAAGTGATTCATGTGAGAGGAAAATAATACTGAATAGACAATTCTGTTGTTTGCTGAAACACTGATCAATATAATATGTAAAGGTGGTCTCTCAGCAAATAAAAATAATTGTAACAGGATGCTGTTGGGAGGTCTCTCAAACAAAGCTCCAATAATTTGTCATTCCCATGGTCGCCTGACATTGAGCAAGTTCAAGTAAAAATTGGTTTGGTCTAGTAAAGTGATATGCATACATGTAGGTAACTTCTAGGGATTGACCCTGTACATGCTGTATGTCATTCAAATCTTCTTGAAATGACGAACAGGAATATTATACGGTTAAGGGGTGGTGATCCAGACCATTTCAGAAAGGTGGATGGGGATGACCCCCATGGACTTTCCCTTTATTTTATTTGATTCGTTGTATTGTCCCATATAATAATATATAGGCTTAAGGGGTGGGGATCTCAACCGCTTACAAATTTACAAACATAAGGGAGTGGGGTGACCTCAAGGGACTTTATCTTTATTTCATTTGATTTGTCTTGTTGTCACTTACACTTATATATATGGTACAGTTGTGGGGGTCTTGACCATTTACATGTTTACACACAGGAGGGGTGGTGTGACCCCCCCCCCCCCCCCCTCCAAGGGACTTCCCCTATATTTCATTGGGTTTGTTTTATTTTCCCATACAAGAATATATATGGTTTATGGGTGGGGATCTCGACCGTTTACAAAATATGAGAACATTCACAAATGGCAAAGGGGGAAGGGGGTTAAACCCAGAGACTAGCCCAGTATATTTCATTCAAATCAATTTGACATTATAAAAAGGAATATATATGGTTTAAAGGGGATCTTATCATTTTCAAGATGTAAGATTTTTCTCAAATGACAAGGGGTGGGGCGACCCATAGAGACTTGCCTGGTATATTTCATGATACTTTACAGAGAGAACAGAGAGTTTAGGGGGCAGGATTCTCGACTGTTCACAAGTTAAATGACAGGGGTAGGGGTTATCCCTTTGAGACTCACCCTACATTTCATTTGATTTATTTTTAATATCATATTCCATAATCATAACTGAAAACCCGTTTTGTGAATCTTTTAATGTTCTCAAGTTAAAATCTTTTTTTTTTTTTTAAATAAAACTAAAAAAATATTTGGTTCTTTAGTTAATAAACCCTCCCTTCCTTTTTCCTTTATTTAAATTATTCCGATTTTCATTTCATTTTCATGAATATCAATATTCAAATGATCGTTTTTCTCATTGGGAGAAACGAAAAAACAAATATATTTAATAAGCCGCAAACTCGGAAAGGTTTAAAAGTCAATTCATGATTGAGTTTAAAAATAGAAAAATCACGTGACGATGTTCATCTTGAAGCAATAATTTCACTTTTAAAATTGCACTGACTGTTTAATAATGTTAATACTGTTTAAGACAACACGAGTTGTCTCCCGAAAATAACAGTTCATTATCATAACAACATTTTCTGACCTGAACAAGTCAGAATTGTCAGACACCAGGTCATCTCAAAGGCCACGCGTCCGTATTTACAGGTCACGCGCCTTCATGAAACAGCAACAAAATCACTTGCAAAGACCTTTACACGTAAAAAATATTAAAATGGCCATGAAAATACGGAGGTAATATGAATTACCATCTGAAAATGACCACATTGACCTAGATTTTCACTAAAAAAACGTAAATAATCACTATATTTTCAATAACTTCTCGTTCGAGAAACTCCCAAAACAACGACTCTCAAACACGTGATCTCTCGCAAAAAAACCACGTGATCGTATGTGTCTTAGATCGGCGGCAAATTCAAAATAACTTCTGGTTTGACGGACTCGATGGAAAACTACGCAAAACAAAAATTGACCCGTACAGGTCAGAATTTCAAAACATTTTCTGACTTGAAGAAGTCAGTTTATTCTGACTTGTTTATGTCAGAGCTCTGACTGATAATATAAAATGCTATTTCCCAACAATTATATGATATTTAAAGAATTCCTCTCTGTCTGTTTTTTGACAGAAACTTACTACAGCTGCTGGGAATAGAGATATAGAAGCCTTAAAATTATGTCTACAGAATGGTGCAGACATTGATTATCAAGATTAAATGTAATTTCTATGTTATACTTACAGAAACTTACTACAGCTGCTGGGAATAGAGATATAGAAGCCTTAAAATTATGTCTACAGAATGGTGCAGACATTGATTATCAAGATTAAATGTAATTTCTATATTATACTTACAGAAACTTACTACAGCTGCTGGGAATAGAGATATAGAAGCCTTAAAATTATGTCTACAGAATGGTGCAGACATTGATTATCAAGATTAAATGTAATTTCTATATTATACTTACAGAAACTTACTACAGCTGCTGGGAATAGAGATATAGAAGCCTTAAAATTATGTCTACAGAATGGTGCAGACATTGAATATCAAGATTAAATGTAATTTCAATGTTATACTTACAGAAACTAACTACAGCTGCTAGGTATGGAGATATAGAAGCCTTAAAATTAAGCCTACAGAATGGTGCAGACATTGATTATCGAGATGTAAGTAAAATAGTCACATTCAAAACTACCTTATTTAAATAATTCATAGAAAAATCATTTGAAGATACAGCATTTTATGGTACATGAACAAAAAAAAGACACAAAACTACATGTAACTTAAAATTAAAGCACAGTGAAACAGTGAAAACTACAAGTAACTTCAAAATGTTGAATATTGTACATAAACACACGACAACAATTTACTTTAGAACTATAATAACAGAAGTATAAAAAATAAAAAACAAGTTGCTTCAGAACATAACAGATTGTACATAAGCAGTATAAAACAAACAAAGTTCTAAAAATTACTTCAGAACAGAACAAATTGTACATAAGAAATATAAAACACACAACTATAAATTACTTCAGAACATAACAGATTGTACATTAGCGGTATAAAACACATAACAAGTTACATCAGAACATAACAGATTGTACATAAGCAGTATAAAACACATAACAAGTTACATCAGAACATAACAGATTGTACATAAGCAGTATAAAACACATAACTACAAGTTACCTTAGAACATAACAGATTGTACACAAGCAGTATAAAACACATAACAACAAGTTACTTCAGAACATAACAGATTGTACACCAGCAGTATAAAATATACAACTGCAAGTTACCTTAGAACATAACAGATTGTACACAAGCAGTATAAAACACATAACAACAAGTTACTTCAGAACATAACAGATTGTACACCAGCAGTATAAAACACACAACTACATGTTACTCCAGAACATAACAGATTGTACATTAGCAGTATAAAACACATAACTACAAGTTACTTCTGAAATAATATAATAATATTTATCGCTATTTTGTGCATTTTTCCTTTGATATTTTTTTGTGATAATTTTCATACCATGCTACTCACTTGAGATGGAAATGTATTGCTAGAAACTAAGGAACCACGTGGCGTTGCTAATGAAATTGACATGAAATTGACAACGTTGTCATAGGTAAAATAGCGATAAACAGATTATCATTGGTCATCTCAACTCGATTGCTTTTCTCGCTTTCGCCGTGACTGGCTCAAGCGAGAAAATTAATCTTGTTGAGATAACCAACGATAATCTATAAATCTGCATGGAAACTGATATTTATATCATTATACTGAATTCGATATTAAATCAAAATCTGTTTTTAATTTAACAGTTTTAATGAGGGAAAAAAATGCATAAAGGTATTTTTTTTCTCTCGTTAATTGTTTTTGTTTGTTTTGAATTATAGTTGATAAAGTTCTTTACAAGACTATTTATTACACCAAGGTTTAACAGCGGAAGTAAAACAAATATCACACATGTATGTTATTGCTTCACTTTGACCACATTCCTTAATATATACAAAATTATATTGTTAATTAGACAAGAATCATATAAAGTGGGGTCTCATTTTGTTTGTCTCCTCGAACTCAATCAGGAAATGTAACTATTTTTCATATTTCTTTAAAAAAGTTACTTTTTAAAAAATTGATCATTATTCTGAATCATGTTAATCAGACAGATTTAATCATTATATTAACAAATACTTGTTAGAATTATATAAAGCGAGATGTCATTTTACTCAGAGAATTTTAATGAATCCATTGATATAAATATTTTATTCATTTCTTAAAAAAAAAATTAACATGACAGTTGAATAATTATACTGAATCTACACTTAAATCCTGTTGTTAATTAGACAGTTTAACGAACAAATATTTGTAATAATTATATACAGTGGGGTCTCATTTTACTTGTTTTGTTCTACTGAATCCATTGATATATCTATTTCACACATTTCTTGAAAAAAATATTTTTTTAAGATATCAGGTTTAATGGAAGTTTTGACATTTCACAACAAAACATGTTTATTTATTGTTTATATACAATATAAATACAAGTGTGACTGGTCATTTTATTCAGTTTTGACCACTGATTCATGTGATATATATTTTGTTTATATTTATTACACAATATTGTCCAGTTTATCAGACAAGTTTTGATGTCAATTGTATTATTCCAGAGATATGGAGAGACAGCATTAATGAGGGCTGTCGAGAAAGGACACCTGGAGATCTGTAGACTCCTCATTGATAAAGGATGTAAGATCGACATCACAGCAGTATGTTATCTACTTAGTCTGATCACATTACTATTAATCTACACAAAATCATGTTGTTAATTAGACAGGTTTAATGAACAAATATTTGTAAGAATCATATAAAGTGGGGTCTCATTTGGTTTGTTTTGTTCTACTGAATCCATTGATATAATTATTTCACACATTTCTTGAATTTTTTTTTTTTTTAAGGTATCAGATTTAATGGAAGTTTTGACATTTCACAACAAAACATGTTTATTTATTGTTTATATACAATATAAATACAAGTGTGACTGGTCATTTTATTCAGTTTTGACCACTGATTCATGTGATATATATTTTGTTTATATTTATTACACAATATTGTCCAGTTTATCAGACAAGTTTTGATGTCAGTTGTATTATTCCAGGGTAGTGGATGGACAGCATTAATGTTGGCTGCCAAGGGAGGACACCTGGAGATCTGTCGTCTCCTCATTGATACAGGATGTACGATCGACATCACAACAGTATGTTATCTACTTAGTCTGATCACATTACTATTAATCTACACTAAATCATGTTGTTAATTGGACAGGTTTAATTGACAAATATTTGTATTAATTATATCAAGTGGGGTCTCATTTTACTCATATTATTGTTCTGAATCAGAAAATACTACTTTTTTCATGTTTCTTTACAAAAAAATATTTTATTAGAATGAATGATTATACTGAATCTACACTAATTCCTGTTGTTAATTAGACAGTTTTAATGAATAAATATTTGTAAGAATCATATAAAGTGGGGCCTCATTTTACTTGTTATGTTCTACTGAATCCATTGATATAATTATTTTACACATTTCTTGAAATTTTTTTTTTTTTTTAAATATCAGGTTTTATGGAAGTTTTGACATTTCACAACAAAACATGTTTATTTATTGTTTATGATCAATATAAATACAAGTGTGACTGGTCATTGTATTCAGTTTTGACCACTGATTCATGTGATATATATTTAGTTTATATTTATTACACAACATTGTCCAGTTTATCAGACAAGTTTTGATGTCAGTTGTATTATTCCAGGGTAGAGGACAAACAGCATTAATGTGGGCTGTCAGGTCTGGACACCTGGAGATCTGTCGTCTTCTCATTGATACAGGATGTAAGATCGACATCACAGATGTATGTTATCTACTTAGTCTGATCACATTACTATTAATCTACACTAAATCATGTTGTTAATTAGACAGGTTTAATGAACAAATATTTGTAATAATTATATAAAGTGGGGTCTCATTTTACTCATATTATTGTTCTGAAACAGAAAATATTACTCCTTTTCATGTTTCTTCAAAAAAATATTATATTAAAATGAATAATTATACTGAATCTACACTAATTCCTGTTCTTAATTAGACAATTTTAACGAAACAAATATTTGTTAGAATCATATAAAGTGGGATCTCATTTTACTTGTTTTGTTCTACTGAATCCATTGACATAATTATTTCACACATTTCTTGAATTTTTTTTTGTTTTTTAAGATATCAGGTTTAATGGAAGTTTTGACATTTCACAACAAAACATGTTTATTTATTTGTTTATATATACAATATAAATACAAATGTGACTGATCATTTTATTTAGTTTTGACCACTAATTCATGTGATACATATTTTGTTTATATTTATGTTACACAACGTTATAGTTACATGTTATTTGGTTATATTATAGAACACTGGAAAAACAGCTTTACATTTGGCTGCTGAGGAGGGACATCTACAGATCACAAGATGTCTGGTAGAACAAGGCGCCAGTCCCTTAGTTACAACACATAAGGTAATATTTTATAGTATATGACCAGTATTCAACTATTAAGTATTAAATCACTCAAATGATGTATAAGATATGTTTGGTCAAATGGTTTAAAGGCTATAGTGTCATGTTTAAATTGAAGATATGAAAAAAGTTATATAGACTATCATGCAAGTTTGCTGTAACCAAAATCAGTGTAAACAAACAAATTGTCAAACAAAACTAACAACAATCTGTGTAAACTCCAATCTGTTGTCATGACAATTATAACAAAGTTATTAGATGGTTTTAAAATGTTAGAAGCAATGCTTTCATCTTGTTTTTATATTTAAACAGATGAGAGGTGGGCAATGACAGATAATCTTTATGTTGGGTGAAACATATTTCATATACAGGAATAAACACTACTAGACAATATTTATATGGATTCAATAAGGGGGAAATGAAAATCGCTTAATTATTTCATATTGTATACAGATATAGGAGGGTGTGGATCGGGTATACAGATATAGGAGGGTGTGGATGGGATATACAGATATAGGAGAGAGTGGTTGGGGTATACATATATAGGAGGAGATGATTATACAGATATTGGAGTATATGGATGGGGTATACAGGTATAGGAGGGTGTATATGAGGTATACAGATATAGGAGGGTGTGGATTGGGAATACAGGTTTCGGAGGGTGTAGATTGGATATACAGATATAGGAGGGTGTGGATGGGGTATACATATATAGGGTGGTGTGGATGGTGTATACAGGTATAGGAGGGTGTTGATTTGTTATACAGATATCGGAGGTTGTGGAGGGGGTGTACATATATAGGAGGGTATGGTGTGGGTATACAGATATAGGAGGGTATGGATGGGTTTACAGCAGATTAGAAAATCATGAATGGAAGAAGAAAAAATGAAAATGGAGAGAAATCGGTAAAAAATTAAGGAATAGAAAAGAATTGGGTGTAAAAATATAGAAAATAGAGAACAATATTGGGGTGTTAAAAATATAAAGAACTCTCAATAATGTGTCCACAAAATTAGAAAAGAATAGTTAAAAATGAAGACCCCCAAAGTCCTCCACACCCTCATTTAGACATAAGGATGCATTTACCAATCTTTAAACGGCAAAGAAAATTATAGGACAAAAAAGAGTTAAAAGCCTATTTAAAGTCTTCACAAAATTGTGAAAAATAATCTGAATGTCGTCTCATGAGTTATATATATATATATGGTAAGCATCTGTTAAGATAAAATAAATCACCACTTAGCTGCTACTGGTCTTACCTATTGATCTGTGTTAAAAAGTCTTCTTTGTAGTTAACAGATGAAAGTAATATAAAGATTTGTCTGTATTTCAGGGTGAGACTCCATATGATCTAGCAGCAAAAAGCAAATGGAGCCAGTATGAAGAAGTGATGGAATACTTACAGGTACATATGGTGTTAAATTATATATGCTTACAATGAATCAAGTAGAAAATAATTTACTAAATATAAAGAAATATAAAACTCTTTATGTCTTGATCACAAAATTTAAATTATAATGCAATTTATTGATCATCATGATTTTGATTGGACAACATCATACATTTGAGGCGCTAAATCCACACTTAACAAGCTTTAAACTAAGCTTAGTTGTCATTTTTGGAAAATGATGCTTCAGCGGCATTGTTCAGATACCATTGACCAGAACAACAGGAAGTCGATTATTGCCTCCGCCTACCACACTCGGTTGCATATTTACTATTTTACAAACTAACTGGTATCTGCTTGTATTCCGCTACACTCGAACAAAGTGTTGTAGTCGGAAGGGAACCAGTTTACATACTTTATTTTATTTACAACAAAAATGTTGACCTGTCTATAGAAAGGCTTGTATAGTCTGCGGTTTTATTCTCCAAAATTGGACCTTCCAGAGGGGGTGCGGACTATAGAGTACAATAAGCAAGAAATAAGAGAACAAGTTCAATTTTGCGGCGAGGTTGTTGTTTACGTTCCGCCATCATTGACATTGTAGAGGGCGCTCTCATCATTTTTCAAAGTAATAATTTTAACTCATTCATATTAATAAGTTATTTCTATTTAATATCAAATTAAAACTGGTTAATATAAAAACTAAACCTTTCATTACAAATTTCTCGTTTCTTTTCAATGCATTTGAAATAAACTGGTATCTGCTAGATTGACACGATCCAAACATCAAAGTCGTATTATCGTGATATCTGTCATGTACGGATTTCGACTCTCATCGGTTAATTTCTTCTTTTACACATGCTTTTTAAACTTCCTGTTTAAACATCGCAAGTTTCAAAATTGTTTTTTAAGTGAATTTAACTTATTTTAACAATCATGAAGCGTTCTAGAATTATTTAAAGCAGTTTCTACTTCTCTTTGACGATGGAAAACAGGTTTTCTCAAGAAAATACCGCACTTGATCGCAGAGGATTTGAAATGTACAAGTCAAATCGGCACCTGGTTAAATCGGCATCTAGTCAAATCGGCACCTATTTGAAGTCAATTCAGCATCCAATAATATTTGTTATAATATTTTCTATTCAGTTGATTAATAACTTTTACCAAGTACATAGTTACTATGCTGTTGTGTATAAAGGTAAACAACGAAGCCCTTACCCAAGCTGTTGTTTTAACAATGAGACAATTAGAAAAATAAAATGGAAAACTATGAATCCCTTTCAATAAATCAAACTTTCATGCCAAATAATTAGCAAATTTAAGGTGGTTTTTTCAGGAAAGTTTATACAGCATTAAACCAACAATCCTGTAAAATGCTCAACTGGTTAAAAAATGCATAAAGAATATCCAATACCTCATATATATGATTAAAAATACACATTTAGTTGAGAAAAATAAATATATACAAAATGTACATGAATCCCCAAAAATGTGAAAGTTAATATTTTTGGACAATCCCTACCTTAGGTATTTAACTCTTTTTGCTTAAAATTCTGTTAAAAATATATTTAACATGGGTGACAAATTGACTATATCAGGTGTCGATTTAACCAGGTGCTGATTTGACTATACCAGGTGCCAATTTAACCAGGTGCCGGTTTGACTAGAATTCTTTGAAATTACCTGGGTTTCATTAGACCTTTGATAACAGTAACAAAAAGATTATTTACTTAAAATTTTGTGGAGAGAAGGGGGTTTGGACTATGTACCAGTGAGAAATATACAAGCCTACGGTATTTATTTGTACAATTCAGGTAGTCTTGACCTATTCATTTGTCTTTAAAAAAAACAGCCAGTTGTCATCTTCACTTCACACACACACACATATATATATATGAATATCAATTATATGCTTACGAGACATGTAGCATTGTTAAACTAATTATTGTATGTGAAAATCAAGACTTGCATAAAAAATATCCCAATATAAGAGACAGTGGTGTCATTTTTCCTCAGAGCTTTCAGCTCTTTGATTCAATTCAGGAATTTATTATCATGTGATTTTTTCAATATTCAATAAAATTCGCAAATGTCTTTTATTTCATATTTTAGAGCGAACAAAACGAGAGCAAGTTTTCTTGATTTTTGATATTTAATTGTTTTTGGTTATTGATTTTAGGATGTACAGCGCCAGGTGGGCGGCTGCCAAACACTGTCCGTTCATTAACATGAAAAAGCTTTGACGAAATATTTTCAAATTAAGATATGTTGTTTCCTGTGACTAAATGAAGGTCAAGTTCAATTTTCACGATTTGAGCTGTTTTCGTTGTTGAGTTGTTGTCCTTTCAGTAACAAAAGTGATTTTTACTATGAATTTGAGCTATTTCCCTTTGAACAGAAATGGTATAATTTATAAGTAATTTCTATGTCATTTGGTCTCTTGTTTATTTTGAGTTATTTCCCTTTGAACAGAAATGGTATAATTAATAATTAATTTCTATGTCATTTGGTCGCTTGTTTATTTTAAGTTATTTCCCTTTGAACAGGAATGTTTTAATTATAAATATCTCATCAAAAATAGAATTCTTGGGTTTCTTTAATATGCTTATTCTAACAATGTACTTAGATTTTGGATATTGGACCATAATAGGTAAATGTCCAATTTCAAATTTTTCAGTTCTTTGACCACATTCATTTTGTGTCATAAACCTATGCTGTGTCAAATATTCATTTTTAGCTCACCTGGCCCGAAGGGCCAAGTGAGCTTTTCCCATCACTTTGCGTCCGGCGTCCGGCGTCGTCTGTCGTCCGTTGTCGTTTTTAACTTTTACAAAAATCTTCTCCTCTGAAACTACTGGGCCAAATCAAACCAAACTTGGCCACACTCATCATTGGGGTATCTAGTTTAAAAAATGTGTGGCATGACCCGGTCAACCAACCAAGATGGCCGCCACAGCTAAAAAATAGAACATAGGGGTAAAATTCAGTTTTTGGCTTATAACTCAAAAACCAAAGCATTTAGAGCAAATCTGACGGAGATAAATATGTTTATCAGGTCAAGATCTATCTGCCCTGAAATTTTCAGATGAATCAGTCAATAGGTTGTTGGGTTGCTGCCCCTGAATTGGTAATTTTGAGGAAATTTTGCTGTTTTTGGTTATTATCTTGAATAGTATTATGGATAGAGATAAACTGTAAACAGCAATAATGTTCAGCAAAGTAAGATCTACAAATAAGTCAACATGACCAAAATGGTCAGTTGACCCGTTTAGGAGTTATTGCCCTTTATAGTAAATTTTTAACCATTTTTCGTAAATTAAAGTAATCTTTTACAAAAATCTTCTCTGAAACTACTGAGCCAAATTAATCCAAACTTGGCCACAATCATCTTTGGGGTATTTAGTTTAAAAAATGTGTGGCGTGACCTGGTCAACCAACCAAGATGGCCGCCACGGCTAAAAATAGAACATAGGGGTAAAATGCAGTTTTTGGCTTATAACTCAAAAACCAAAACATTTTGAGGAAATCTGACATGGGATAAAAATGTTTATCAGGTCAAGATCTATCTGCCCTAAAATTTTCAGATGAATCGGTCAATCAGTTGTTGGGTTGCTGCTCCTGAATTGGTAATTTTAAGGAAATTTTGCTGTTTTTATCTTGAATATTATTATAGATAGAGATAAACTGTAAACAGCAATAATGTTCAACAAAGTAAGATCTACAAATAAGTCAACACGACTGAAATGGTCAGTTGACCTGTTTAGGAGTTATTGCCCTTTATAGTAAATTTTTAACCATTTTTTCGTAAATCTTAGTTATCTTTACAAAAATCTTCTCCTCTGAAACTACTGGGCCAAATTAATCCAAACTTGGCAACAATCATCTTTGGGGTATCTCGTTTAAAAAATGTGTGGCTTGACCAGGTCAACCAACCAAGATGGCCACAAAGGCTAAAAATAGAACATAGGGGTAAAATGCAGTTTTTGGCTTATAACTCAAAAACCAAAGCATTTAGAGCAATCTGACTTGGGGTGAAATTGCTTATCAGATCAATATCTATCTGCCCTGTAATTGTCAGATGAATCTGACAACCTGTTGTTGGGTTGCTGCCCGTGAATCGGAAATTTTAAGGAAATTTTGCTGTTTATGGTTATTATCTTGAATATTATTATAGATAAAGATAAACTGTAAACAGCAATAATGTTCAGCAAAGTAGGATCTATAAATAAGTCAACATGACCGAAATGGTCGATTGACCCCCTAAGGAGTTATTGTCCTTTATAGTCAATTTTTAATTAACATTTCAACTGATGCTTCTGGGCCAAGTTCATTATAGATAGAGATAATTGTAAGCAGCAAGACTGTTTAGTAAAGTAAGATTTAAAAACACATCACCATCAACAAAACACAATTTTGTCATGAATTCATCTGCTTCCTTTGTTTAATATTCACATATACAAAGGTGAGCGACACAGGCTCTTTAGAGCCTCTAGTTTTATTTTGTATAGAATGCTTAGAAATGGAGATAACTGTATTTTATTTTAAGCTTGGCCTACAACTAACTTTGTCCTACTTTAGCAAGTATCCTTTTACATAGCTAACTACTATATCACTAGCCTTTTTACACTCAGGTTATGAGTTTAAGTCCCTCACATGGCAGGTCCTTTGACTTCTTAAATTCACGCTAATAATTAGTTTTCCACACTTTTTGTGGTCATGCTTACAGATGTTGATTCGATATTTGGAATACAGTTTTAGGTTTACAAATGACAATTTCGGATTTTGTTCCAGTCTGATGTTTTGGGCAGAATTATGGTCCTTTGAATTAGACAATTCAGGAAAGTAATCAGTTTTCAGCATTTTTTAAACGACTGCAAAAAAATTTTGCGTTTATGTGATGTCGGCGGTGTCGTTGTCGGCGGTGTCATCGTCCGAAGACACATTTGGTTTCCAGACAATAACTTTAGTTTAATTGATGTCTCTCTATGAAATTATACCAGAAGGTTCAATACCACAAAAGGAAGGTTGGGATTGATGTTCGGGGTTATGGTACCAACAGTGTAAGGACCAAAAACAAGCATTTTTGTAGTTTCCGGACAATAACTTGTGTTTTAGTGTATGGATCTCTCTAAAATTGTACTACAAGGTTCAATACCACAAAGGGAGGCTTGGATTGAGTTTGGGGGTAATTACTCCTGGGGGGTTCAAAAGTTTCGGGGATTTTTTTTGCCATTTTTTGGGGGGTTGATATTTTTTTCTTCAAAATTTTTGAAAAGTCAATTTTTTTGGAAAGTTTCAAGACAAAATCTTCAATTGCACAGTATTGCGCAATAGCACAGTATTGAGCCACATCACGGTATTGCGCAATTGCACATTATTGCGCAAGCTATTGCGCAACAGCACAGTATTGAGCAACATCACTGTATTGCGCAATTGCACAGTATTGGGCAATATCACAGTATTGCGCATCAGCAAGAAATCTTCAATTGCACAGTATTGTACAATAGCACAGTATTTGGGCAATAGCAATAAATCTTTAATTGCTCAGTATTGCGCAACAGCACAGTATTGCACAAATGCACAGTATTGGGCAATATCACAGTATTGCGGAATGGCAAGAAATCTTCAATTGCAAAGTATTGCACAATAGCATAGTATTGCACAATAGCACAGCATTGCGCAATGGCAAGAAATCTTCAATTGCACAGTATTGAGCAATAGCAGGAAATCTGTAATTGAAAATAAAGACAAATCTTTTAACCAATTTCAATGGGATTAATTTAAAGTCTTTAATTTTTGGGGTTCTAACCTTGTATTACTATTTTGGATATTGAGCCCCATTTTTAAATTGGTCTACATTGAGGTCAAAAGGGTCCAAAATTAAACTTTGTTTGATTTCATCAAAAACTGAGTTATTGCGGCTGTATGATATGCTGAACCTTATTGTGCATTTAGATTTTGTTTTTTTTGGGCCCTGTTTTTCAAATTAGTCCATATTTAGGTTTGAAGGGTCCAAAATTAAACAGAGTTTGATTTCAACTAAAATTGAATCTAACCATGTTGTTAGATTTTGGATATTAGACCATTCTAGATAAATTAAATGTCCCATTTCGAATTTTTAAGATCTTTGACCACATTTATTTTGTTTCAGAAACTTATATTATATCAAAAATTTGATCACAATCCAAATTCAGACTATCAATCTTGAATATTGTGTCCAAACTTGCCCGAACTGTTTAGGGTTCGACCTCCACGGTCGTATCTAGCTACACTCAGTGAAGCATTTTATTATTTTGATATTTGTTATATAGTTTACAACATGACAAGTAAGAAATCAAGTTAGAATTTTGTTCCAGTACAATGAATTTTCAACCGGTATGTATTGTCATTCCATGCTCTCAAAATGCTTGTTTTCATTTTTAGCTCACCAGGCCCAAATGGCCAAGTGAGCTTTTTCTCATCATTTGGCGCCCGTCGTCCGTCGTCGTTAACTTTTACAAAAATCTTCTCCTCTGAAACTACTGGGCCAAATTTAACCAAACTTGACCAAAATCATCAATGGGGTGTCTAGTTTAAAAAATGTGTGGTGTGACCCGGCCAACCAACCAAGATGGCCACCAAGGCTAAAAATAGAACATAGGGGTAAAATGTAGATTTTGGCTCATTTCTCTGAAACCAAAGCATTTAGAGCAAATCTGACAGGCATAATATTGTTCATCAGGCCAAGATCTATCTGCCCTGAAATTTTCAGATGAATCGGACATTCTGTTGTTGGGTTGCTGCCCCTGAAATGGTAATTTTAAGGAAATTTCACTGTTTTTGGTTATTATAGTCAATTTTTAACCATTTTTCGTAAATCTTAGTAATCTTTTAGAAAAATCTTCTCTGAAACTACTGGGCCAAATTTAACCAAACTTGGCCATAATCATCATTGGGGTATCTTGTTTAAAAAATGTGTCCGGTGACCCGGCCAACCAACCAAATTGGCCGCCATGGCTAAAAATAGAACATGGGGTAAAATGCAGTTTTTGGCTTATAACTCAAAACCCAAAGCATTTAGAGCAAATCTGACATGGGGTAAAATTGTTTATCAGTTCAAGATCTATCTGCTCTGAAATTTTCAGATGAATCGGACAACCCGTTGTTGGGTTGCTGGCCCTGAATTAGTAATTTTAAGGAAATTTTGCTCTTTTTAGCTCACCTGGCCCAAAGGGCCAAGTGAGCTTTTCCCATCACTTTGCGTCCGTCGTCCGGCGTTAGCTTTTACAAAAATCTTCTCTTCTGAAACTACTGGGCCAAATCAAACCAAACTTGGCCACAATCATCAGTGGGGTATCTAGTTTAAAAAATGTGTGGCTTGACCCAGTCAACCAACCAAGATGGCCGCCACGGCTAAAAATAGAACATAGGGGTAAAATGCAGTTTTTGGCTTATAACTCAAAAACCAAAGCATTTAGAGCAAATCTGACATGGGGTTAAAATGTTTATCAGGTCAAGATCTATCTGCCCTGAAATTTTCAGATGAATCGGTCAATAGGTTGTTGGGTTGCTGCCCCTGAATTGGTAATTTTGAGGAAATTTTGCTGTTTTTGGTTATTATCTTGAATATTATTATAGATAAAGATAAACTGTAAACAGCAATAATGTTCAGCAAAGTAAGATCTACAAATAAGTCAACATGACCAAAATGGTCAGTTGACCAGTTTAGGAGTTATTGCCCTTTATAGTCAATTTTTAACCATTTTTCGTAAATTAAAGTAATCTTTTACAAAAATCTTCTTCTCTGAAACTACTGGGCCAAATTAATGCAAACTTGGCCACAATCATCTTTGGGGTATCTAGTTTAAAAAATGTGTGGCATGACCTGGTCAACCAACCAAGATGGCCGCCACGGCTAAAAATAGAACATAGGGGTAAAATTCAGTTTTTGGCTTATTACTCAAAAACCAAAGCATTTTGAGAAAATCTGACGGAATAAAAATGTTTATCAGGTCAAGATCTATCTGCCCTGAAATTTTCAGATGAATCGGTCAATAGGTTGTTGGGTTGCTGCCCCTGAATTGGTAATTTTAAGGAAATTTTGCTGTTTTTGGTTATTATCTTGAATATTATTATAGATAGAGATAAACTGTAAACACCAATAATGTTAAGCAAAGTAAGATCTACAAATAATTCAACATGACCAAAATGGTCAGTTGACCCGTTTAGGAGTTATTACCCTTTATAGTCAATTTTTAACCAATTTTCGTAAATTAAAGTAATCTTTTACAAAAATCTTCTTCTCTGAAACTACTGGGCCAAGTTAATCCAAACTTGGCCACAATCATCTTTGGGGTGTCTAGTTTAAAAAATGTGTGGCGTGACCTGGTCAACCAACCAAGATGGCCGCCACATCTAAAAATAGAACATAGGGGTAAAATGCAGTTTTTGGCTTATAACTCAAAAACCAAAGCATTTTGAGGAAATCTGACATGGGATAAAAATGTTTATCAGGTCAAGATCTATCTGCCCTGAAATTTTCAGATGAATCGGTCAATAGGTTGTTGGGTTGCTGCCCCTGAATTGGTAATTTTCAGGAATTTTTGCTGTTTTTGGTTATTATCTTGAATATTATTATAGATAGAGATTAACTGTAAACATCAATAATGTTCAGCAAAGTTAGATTTACAAATAAATCAACATGACCGAAATGGTCAGTTGACCCCTTTAGGAGTTATTGCCCTTTATAGTCAATTTTTAACCATTTTTCGTAAATCTTAGTTATCTTTTACAAAAATCTTCTCCTCTGAAACTACTAAGCCAAATTGAACCAAACTTGGCCACAATCATCATTGGGGTATCTAGTTTAAAAAATGTGTGGCGTGACCCGGTCAACCAACCAAGATGTCCGCCACGGCTAAAAATAGAACATAGGGGTAAAATGCAGTTTTTGGCTTATAACTCAAAAACCAAAGCATTTAGAGGAAATCTGACAAGGGGTAAAAATGTTTATCAGGTCAAGATCTATCTGCCCTGAAATTTTCAGATGAATCAAACAACCCGTTGTTGGGTTGCTGCCCCTGAATTGATAATTTTGTGGAAATTTTGCTGTTTTTGGTTATTATCTTGAATATTATTATAGATAGAGATAAACTGTAAACAGCAATAATGTTAAGCAAAGTAGGATTTACAAATAAGTCAACATGACCGAAATGGTCAGTTGACCCCTTTAGGAGTTATTGCCCTTTATAGTAAATTTTTAACCATTTTTCGTAAATCTTAGTTATCTTTTACAAAAATCTTCTCCTCTGAAACTACTAGGCCAAATTAATCCAAACTTGACAACAATCATCTTTGGGGTATCTTGTTTTAAAAATGTGTCGGGTGACCCGACCATCAAATCAAGATGGCCGCCACAGCTAAAATAGAAAATAGGGGTAAAAGGCAGTTTTTGGCTTATACCTCAAAAACCAAAGCATTTAGAGCAAATCTGACTGGTGGTAAAACTGTTGATCAGGTCAAGATCTATCTGCCCTTTAATTTTCAGATGAATCTGACAACCCATTGTTGGGTTGCTGCCCCTGAATTGGTAATTTTAGGGAAATTTTGCTGTTTTTGGTTATTATCTTGAATATTATTATAGATACAGATAAACTGTAAACAGCAATTATGTTCAGCAAAGTAAGATTTACAAATAAGTCACATGACCGAAATGGTCAATTGACCCCCTAAGGAGTTATTGTCCTTTAGGCTTAAATTAAAATATTGTTTGTTTGCAGTTTACCGACCGACCCTCGAAAATCCTCCCGACTGTGAAAATTTTATTGCTTTAAATTTGAAGATTTTTTTTTTAATACCTCTATTGACGCGATCCGGAACTTTGGGTCCTTTCCGGAAATGATTTAAAGTCTGGGTCAATTACGCATTTCAGGTAGCAATACACAGTTAGAAGTTTAGTTTCGCATTATGGCCCCTGTGAATTTTTTAAATATGAAAGTTTTTGTACAATAAAATTGATTTTTAGGTAATTGAAGAATAATATAGCCTTCTTAGTGGGTTTATATGAACATTTAGATTGATTTTAACATGTTTTATAGGCCATTTCAATGATTGACAGTCCGTATTTTCCTATCCGTACCGTTCATAGGTCCATAAATTATTGTAGTGTTTATCAACAAAGATTTTGCGCTCGATCTTTTCAATTCAATTTTATGGAAAAACGAGCAGGAAGACATATGATTTTTTTTGGACCACTTGATAGATATAAACCTATGGATTCAGGAAAGGTATCACTGTAATTCATTGAAATTTTCCTTTAGACCAAATTTTGGAGACTTTTGTGACATGTTCACCCCCCTTTTTTGCTATATTTTGTATCTAAGAAATGCAGATTGTTGCCATGGTTACACCCAAAAGGGATTATATTTCACCCTTATGACCATTAGAAATCAAATCTATGGAAGATTCTCTTTCTACAAGTATATACATGCATAACACACATATAAAGCCTTCTTTGTTAGACAGGAGGGGAAAGGGGGTGTTTAAAAATTATGAGTGTCAATTTTAAGTTTTTTTCCTAACTGTGTATTGCTACCTCAAGTTCCGTTTTTCTTAGCTTCCCGTCAAGCGTTCATGTGACCATTGAATGATAAAGCACATGGAAATTGTTTACAGGTATCCATGAAGTCACGGAGGAGTACTTTACGCTGTCGTCTCGTGTCAATTTTAAGACAAATAACAAACAAAAAAGTTTATTAGTAAACTGTTTATACAGATTCAGGCACATGTAATGATGTGTGATGATATCATTGACGGTGATGCAGCGGATATTCATAACTGACACGATAACCATTCTGTCTCAAACAAATCGGGTTCAGAATCTGTGGAGCCTGACTTTATGGAACCAATTTAAGTGGTTAAATAATTCGACAGCAGCTTGAAGTTTAGCGTATTTTCTACAAATCGTTGTGAAGACGACAAAGATGAAACCACTCCTCTGTGACTTAAATCTTCATGGATATCTGTAAACCCGCCTGTACGGAGGAAGGGCTCATTTGAAATGTTAATGGACATAGATCATGCCAAATCAATAAGAAGCAACCCTAACTACACAAAGATGTAGAGAAAATGAATGGTTAGCTTGAAAAATAAATATACTCTCTCTATATTAAATCTATCTTCGATTGCAATGAGTATATGCTCCTTTAGGATAAGGGGGGCTGCCCCACTCATTGCAATTATTCTCTTTCTTGCAATATTAAATATACCCAAACTGTGTGGCCTGTGTGAATTCAATTAGAACATGTCCTTAGGAGCTATGCTGCCAATTTTATTTATGCATTAAAAACATTTCAGTACAGACTATTTACTTTTAATGGGGTGCTATGGATTTCACCCCTAACTTTCAATTGAGGAAGATTCAATGGTTATTTTTTTTTTATTAAAAATACACTCTTTAATAATTGTCTTATAAATCTATAATATATACGGTACATTTTTCTGATGAAAATACTCTACTCATGAAAACATTCTAGTCAAGAAGCATACATGTCTGAATATATTTCTTTTAAAAACAGTTCTAGTCATAATGATGTTCCTTGTTTATAAGTGTTCCAGTATTTAATAATTATACCATATTCTATGTCATAAATTGGATAATGACACTACATTGTATGTTAAAGTTTCAGTTTTGGTTAAAAAGTTTTTTATCTGAATGCCTGTTCATTTGATGTTGGTTTTTAGCATGTCCAGTGTTTGTTGTTTCAAATGTTTTTTTTTCTTCACAAGAAACTTGGTTTAGTGTAACTGCTTTTTTAAACTGTATTTTGGCTGATAAAATAAAATATTTTTCCTACCTACCGACCCTTCAGTCTGAAGGTACAGTCGGAAAACTGCAAACAAACATATTTTTAAGGTTGGCCTTATAGTCAATTTTTAACAATTTTCATAAAATTTGTAAATTTTTATTAACATTTTCCACTGAAACTACTGGGCCAAGTTCATTATAGAAAGAGATAAATGTAAGCAGCAAGACTGTTTAGTAAAGTAAGATTTACAAACACATCACCATCACCAAAACACAATTTTGTCATGAATCCATCTGCTTCCTTTGTTTGATATTCACATAGACCAAGGTGAGCGACACAGGCTCTTTGGAGCCTCTAGTGTGTTATTATCTTGAATATTATTATAGATAGAGATAAACCATAAACAGCAATAATGTTCAGCAAAGTAAGATTTACAAATAAGTCAACATGACTGAAATGGTCAGTTGACCCCTTTAGGAGTTATTGCCCTTTATAGTCAATTTTTAACCATTTTTCGTAAATCTTAGTAATCTTTTAGAAAAATCTTCTCCTCTGAAACTACTTGGCCAAATTAATCCAAACTTGGCCACAATCATCTTTGGGTTAGTAGTTTAAAAAATGTGTCCGGTGACCCGGCCAACCAACCAAATTGGCCGCCATGGCTAAAAATAGAACATGGGGTAAAATGCAGTTTTTGGCTTATAACTCAAAACCCAAAGCATTTAGAGCAAATCTGACATGGGGTAAAATTGTTTATCAGGTCAACATTTATCTGCTCTGAAATTTTTAGATGAATCGGACAACCTGTTGTTGGGTTGCTGACCCTGAATTGTTAGTTTTAAGGAAATTTTGCTGTTTTTGGTCATTATCTTGAATATTATTATTGATAGAGATAAACTGTAAACAACAATAATGTTCAGCAAAGTAAGATTCACAAATAAACCAACATGACCGAAATGGTCAATTGACCCCCTTAGGAGTTATTGTTCTTTATAGTCAATTTTTAACAATTTTCATAAAATTTCTAAATTTTTACTAACATTTTCCACTGAAACTAATGGCCCAAGTTCATTATAGATAGAGATAATTTTAAGCAGCAAGAATGTTCAGTAAAGTAAGATGTACAAACACATCACCATCACATAAACACAATTTTGTCATGAATCCATCTGCTTCCTTTAATATTCACATAGACCAAGGTGAGCGATGCAGGCTCTTTAGAGCCTCTAGTTTTACGGATCTTAGTGCTTTTGCTCATTACCTTGAAAACTATAATAGAAAAGTATTAACTGTAAACAGCAAAAATAATCAGAAATGCAAGATTTATAAAATTGCCAATACAACCTAAACAACTGGATGACTTCTAAGGGAATTATAGCCTTAAACGACAAAATATGACTGTCATATAGTTAATAATAGAACATGAGGGTAAAATGCATTAATTGTCTTAATCCTTGAAACCAAAATAGGTGGAGAAAATCTGTCGGGGGCAAAACGCTGATGATCAAGATCTACCTACCTCCTATTTTCACCAAATAATCTTGTTGATTATTCTTCCAACATTGAGCTTGTGAGGTGCGTTTGACTCCAATCTTAATTGACCTGCTGAAGGTCATGGTTTGCTAAAGGTACTCAGGCATCCTCCACCAATAAAAACTGATTTTCACAATATAGCCAATGACTGAAATTAACATTTCCCAAGTCAAAGTGAACTGCAGTTATTTAGCAGTTTATTAGCATTCACAGTTCCCACTTGATAGCAGTTATTTGGCAGTTTATTAGCATTCACAGTTACCAAATATAAGGCAATGATTAATTTGCATAAAGGCATTCCAATAGCATTCCGTAGCTGTTTCTTAGCAGTTTATTTAGCCTTCACAGTTCTTTGGCAGTTATTTTTAACGAAAAATTTAAATGAGATCTGAATATTCATGAGAACTGCTATAATAACAGCTATCAAATAATGAATATTCATGAGAACTGCTATAATAACAGCTGTCAATAATGAATATTCATGGCAACTGCTAAGTTATACATCCTTATATGGTTTTATAAACTGCTAATAACTGCTGTTGAATGCTATCAGATCTGCCAAAAGTTGCAATACAAAAAGGTGACACATGAATACCGGTAATCAATATACAGTGTACAAGATACAAAAGCAAAATTATTAAAATTCTAATATTTTACTGTTAGTCTTTGTGAAATTTCAAAAAGTTGTACTTAAACTTATATTTGTAATTAGAGCAGTAACTATCTGACTATTCAATATAATAACAGACTTAATTTTAAGGGAATGTAAACAAAAATGTGAGAAGCACTTACTTTAGCTGGTCTTAGATCCCTTATTAATTATGTTAGACTATAGTGGCCGTAATGATATAGGAACAATTAAAAAAGCACTTTGATTATCAAGACATTTAAAAAAGCAACTTATTGAAGAGATATTACTGCTAAGAGGCTAATTTCTACCTTGACTAAGTGATTTTCAAATTAGAAGTTATTTCATTTATCATTATTTTATTACCAAACATGCCAAATGTACTGTTTTTATTCTATTAAATGTGGATAAAAAGACAACAGTTATATCCTTTCTCTTTTGGAATTTTAAACAAATAAATTCTTGATACATGTAATACATATTATGTTTCTTTTTCTGAAACAAACTAAAGTAAAATTATATATTATAAATTAATTTCATTAAATGGATTGTTTGGACAATTTTAACCAATCAGCTATTCACAGTCTACTGGTTTACCTCCCCCTTTTTTCAACTCTTGAATATGATAAGATTGTTTTTTTTTACAAAATAATAGATTAAAATAATATTCATATCTATTTTTTTTCAAATAACATCTTGAGCTGTAAGTATATATATATGCTAACATTCTATTACAATCCTGTCAACATCAGATATTCTATTTAAATAAACTACAATCCCCCTTTTTTGGGCTTTCTGTATGATTTCTGTTTCCCCCTTTAAAGTTATGTCAGAATTGAGAATATACACAAGCATTAACTATAACTTTCAACTTACTGTACTGCAGGTGTGTAAAAGTGTTCAATTCATCCAAAATTAAGCTTATATTGACAAAAATACACTTTTTCACTAGCAAGGATTTCCACACAACATGGAGCCAAAATGCACATTTGAAAATGATCAAATTATCTTCAAATAAATGTTTAACTTCAAGCTGAAAACATAGCCAGATCCAAGCATTTTTATAACAAAGATTAATAGGTCAACTGCTATCGAACTGCTGTCATAACTGTTGTCCCGACTGCTAAGAGGAATGCTAAGATGAATGCTAAGACGAATGCTAAGCTGAATGCTAAGACGAATGCTAAGCCGAATGCTAAGAAATGGTGAAATGTGGCAGTTTTTCAAACTGCTATTAGATTGAATGCTTAGAACAGCTAAAGGACTGCTAAAAATATGAAAAACTGGTAAATAACAGCTAAAAAACAGCTAATAATAGCAGTTCAGTTTGACTTGGGTAAACACCAGCAATTACTCAATCATTGAATTAAGTAATCAATCCAATTTAGTGTTAGCAAAAATGCCAAGGTGAACGATACAAGTTTTTTTTAGCCTCTTGTTTGTTTTTCATTTCTGCTTTTTATCTTTAAAACCATAAAACTTGGTCAAGGCAAAATAATCAGTAAGACAGGCATTGGTCCATAGTTTCCAATAAACACAAATATTCTTGCTGCATTGTATAATTTTTTGGGGAACAGATAAACCAGGTTTAATCCACCATTTTCTACATCCATTCGTTCGATGTGTTTGAGCTTTTGATTTTGCCATTTACTTATATTAGGGACTTTCGGCTTAGAATTTCCATCGGAGTTCGATAATTTTGTTATTTTACTTTTTATATTCCTACAAGGGGATTTTCCAAATAAAAAAAAAACCTGTTCCCTTTAAACTATATCTCTCTTTTACTCTGAGCCACACATTATCCTGAAAATATAAAAATGTGTAAGATATATTTTATGTAATGTGGAACATTGGTATTACATATATATTGGTATTATGTATTATATATTATTTTTTGGGGGGTTTATATCTTAAAATTTAAATAGTTCTTCAAGGGACATGAGTGAAGATGTATTCACAGTGCATATTACTTATATTTTAGACTGTCATGTCAGAGAAATCTCCAGGTGTGACTGCTGGTCAAGGGATAGAAGGTAATTTTCTTTAACTTATTTTATTATTATATATATATTATTCATCACTATAATAGATACAGAGCTCCAGATAAACATTTACTAATTAGGTTTTTTACTCCTCATTTTGTATTTAATCTCAAGTGAAAAAGTTTTTTCTTTTGCATCATCAGTTCAAGTTCACCCATCAGGCAAAGATTGAACTGGGTTTTTTCACTCCAATATTCCTGATTGTATTGGTTTTTTTTTTCATCATGGTTTTAAAATTGAGACATTAATTTTCTCTGTTTGGGTAAAATTGATTCATTGTCATGTTTATGATGCATCAATATTATCATGATTATAGTCTGTTAATGTGTTAAAATAATTTAACATTGATTCATGGACAGTTTTATTTTTACCCAAGTTAGTGACATAAACCAAAATATTGTCCATGTAAACAGCAAAACAGTCACTATAAATATATAATCAATGTCATTGCACACAGAGTTATTGCTTTCTCTACGAGTGAATTGATAATACGGGAGACATTTCTCTACAATCCTCAGAATATGCAGGGATCTCCATGGCCTGTTTAACGATGGTGCCCCGCCATCGTTCCAATGTCTTGCGCCATCGTCAAATGACTCGCACCAATTTAAATTATCTTGCGCATTCGTTAAATTGTCTTCCGCCATCGTTCAAAACTTCATCGTTTTTTGTAGCACGACGCCATTTTTTTTATCAATTATAATCAAATGCATGTAATTGCATAACCCTTAGGCTTTTTATGTTATAATCCAATACAGTTCTAACGCCTGAGGGATATCCTGATTAAGATCGATAATCACTTGTACCTGAGCTTGTACAGGTAGATCAACAAACCAGACAGGAGAATACTATCTGAGGATAGACGATCCATTTGTCGAATTAATCAACTAAGTTTCAGCAAATGATTATGATAGTTTAGATTAAATAAATAAATTAATAATCCACAGTTACAAAGAAAACAGTTTAACAAGTCGAACACATGCTTTATTTTGACTTACGCAATCAGCATCCCCCTTTTTTAAGAAGTACAAAATAAGACGCAAAACAGTAAATATTATTTCATCGCAAATAACTCGAGTACTGCTGTAACGATAATTTAGAATTACTTTAAAAGTTAAAAAGTAAAAACTTAAATATTTCCTGTAAAGAAATATCGTATCGTAATTCCGAATTCATTTCGTATATTACAATCAAATTGATACATCCGCGTTTCCGGTTTCTATTCAGACTCAAAAGATGCATGTTGCACAGCATCAATTTGCCAGATAAAGTCATTAAAAACCTTTACATTTGACAACGTTTGCTTTACAAATCTCTTTAACCTTTAACATAACCCGTACGCATCGTTTTGTTGTTGCTGCAAATCAGCCATACCCGTAATGGGTTCTAAATTTGACAGTGTCCATGAAAAATAAGCTCCACATCATATGATTTTTAACCCCCATAACAAGTGCCAAAAATACAAGAAATCTACATGGGGACCTTCAGGACAGCTTTTGGTCATTCTCGACTAAGGGGGGACCATGAAGACTTGGCATTTGAATGGTTAAAAACGGCAATAAATGAAAATATTGATACTTCTAATTCTATAATGAAAATTCAAATAAATATAATTTAAATAAGTAAGGAATTAGCATGTTCACCATTCCTTGTATCATTGTTGTATGGAGGGATAAAATACTTTCGATCGCGCTACACTGTACAGCGTAGATACGGTTTGTAATGGTGAAAGTTCCTCCATCGTTCAATTTTCATCCATGGAGATCCCTGAATATGTGTCAGTTTTGTGATAATTTAATAAACTAAGTCTTTGGCACAAGATGTGCTTTTCTACCTTTTCTATTCCTTGTTATAAAAAGAAATTTTATGAACTGGTGACGATTGTTTATCGGGATACAAAATTTTAGTAAGGGACAAATGATTTTAAGATTCCGACAAGGAGCCAGTTCTGCTATTTGTGACTTCTCAACCCTTATCGCTTCACTAACAAATTATGTTAACGTAAGTGGGCGAGAATGCCCGAGTAGTTAAGATTGCTTTTTGATTGGTGTTTTATTTTAAGAACGAAAATAGATATATAAATTACGCAAAACTAATTCATTATTTAGGGTAAATGACGCACTTGACAGCAACTAATAGGGTTGGGAATGCATAGTTTTAATAAATAATTTGGTTTCCCTTTGACTGAATTGTGTTTTTAAACGCTAAGCAGGACAATTGAATTGGGTTTTCTATTGTTTTAATTTCGAATGAGGATGCTATAGTACATAGATATAGGAAGATGTGGCGTGAGTAGCAATGATACAACTCTTCATCCAAATAACAATTTATAAAACATGTAAAAGTAAACCATTACTTGTATGTTTATCTGCAATCACAAGCAATCTTCTATTTTACTAGAATTATTTTGCCAAGAAAAAGGTTTGCTATTGTATAGTTGGCATACTGACATGATAGCCATGATAGCTGTTAGAAACCAATAATTTATATCTTGCCTGTGACAAAAGTCCTGGATGTGAGATATAAGGATCACTGCAGTCCAATCATGTCATGGATCAGTGATCAAGGTTATGTTTTCCTTGTCAAGTCAGTTTCTCATATATATACTATAAACAGTAGGTCACCTAACTATATTTGATGTATAGAATTATTGTAAGATGAACATGTCTGTCTTGCAGCATTCATCTGACCTTGATCTCATCTTCATGGTTTGTTGGTCAATGTTGAAGTTTTCTTGTAGTCGGTTCTTGGATCCTGTAAGCAATAGGTCAACTATATTTTGTGTACAGGATGCTGGTAAGGTGTACGAAGTCGTTCAATTAACATTATATTACGCTGCCAAAATCATGGCTAAACGGATGTAGTGACCAACTTAGGACTTTTAAGCACATGACAAGAAACGCCTATAATCAGAACATGTTATTTCATTGGTTTGATTTCTACTGTCTTAACAGTCTGTTGACAAACATCCAGTGTCACCTTGGTTATTGTTCATTGTATCTACATGTCAATCACCATAAGTATTTACGACAACAATTTCAAAATGACAACTGGACATAATTTCAATTAATGTAAACCTATTGATGTAAAATCAATACAAACTAAACTTAATATAACTAATTAAACGAAGGCACAATAATTTATTTACAAATCAATGCAAAAAAAATCACAATTCTTTATAATCAGAAGGGTATATGAAGTGTAAAATCTGCTATCAATTCATTTACAAATCAATTAACATATGGCAGCGTAATATAACGTTTATAATTGACAGAATTTCGCCCATCCTATCTGATTTCAGGTTTTTTATGTTCAGATTAGGCAATTTTTTCCCCATGTTCTCTGAAAAGAACATTTTTATTATATTAAAAGTACACTTTATTTCTATTTCATTATAAAATAGAGAAAATTCTGATTCCAGTGATATCTAGTTTTATACAAGTATCTTTATTGACCATTCCACCACTAAGGATCACTTATGCATTGTCCCTAAAAATATGACGTCATAGAAAAAAACTGTTGATTGCACCCTTTGTCAAATGTTTAATGACAATCCAAATTCAGAGCTGTATCAAGCTTGACTCAACTGTTCATGGTTTGACCTTTGCAGTTGTATCAAGCTGCGTCATGTGGAGCATTTATTTAATATAGAAAATATCATAAATTACCAATTCAGTTAGCATTATGTTCCAGTACAATGATTTTTTTTAACTGATAGGGGACTATGTATTGCCATGCAATACTCTCAAGATGTTTGTTCTAATTTATTTGCCCGTCATAGTCGATATGTTATATGGTACACCCTTGTCCGTCTTTCTGCTCGCCCATATGCCTCCCTGTCTGTCTGGAGAATGCTGTAATAAAATGTAATGAAATATTTATGCAATATTTGATTCGTTGGAATAAATCTTTACTTTGATTTTCAAAAATGTGTT
Organism: Mytilus trossulus; assembly: GCF_036588685.1. Lineage (NCBI taxonomy): Eukaryota > Metazoa > Mollusca > Bivalvia > Mytilida > Mytilidae > Mytilus > Mytilus trossulus. Next base: position 69,747,017 of record NC_086383.1, read on the forward strand.
TGTCTGCTGTTCCATAGTTACTGTACGTCAGATGTATGTCCGTTTTTTCTCATGTTGTGCACTTACTCAAGTACACTTGGTTTGATTTATTTGAGACTAGTCTAGGGATTGATAAAAGTAGGCTCCCTTGTTATCATTTATGGTGACTTGAGTTACACCGGTATCACTCAGATTACAATTCTACCTTGACAGGTAAGTTTGTATTTAGCCTATAAAATACTTATTTAGCCTTGAGAATTGAAAGGTCAGTTTATCCCATTCATACAATACAAGTTTACCTATAAGGGTCAGAATGGGGTTTACAGAATAGAGAATACATGTAATAGCAACAAAAATAGAGAATAGAGAAAATGAACAACAATAGTAATATCATTTTCATGAGAATTTTACAGAATGAGAGTTATTTTTAGCTCACCGGGCCCGAAGGGCCAAGTGAGCTTTTCCCATCACTTGGCGTCCGGCGTCCGGCGTCCGGCGTCGTCGTCCGTCGTCGTCGTCCTGCGTTAACTTTTACAAAAATCTTCTCCTCTGAAACTACTTGGCCAAATTAAACCAAACTAGGCCACAATCAACATTGGGGTATCTAGTTTAAAAAATTTGTCCGGTGACCCGGCCAATTAACCATGATGGCCGCCACGGCTAAAAATAGAACATAGGGGTAAAATGCAGTTTTTGGTTTATAACTTAAAAACAAAAGCATTTAGAGCAAATCTGACATGGTTAAATTGTTTATCAGGTCAAGATCTATCTACCCTGAAATTTTCAGATGAATGTGACAACCTGTTGTTTGGTTGCTACCCCTGAATTGGTAATTTTAAGGAAATTTTGCTGTTTTTGGTCATTATCTTGTATATTATTATAGATAGAGATAAACTGTAAACAGCCATTATGTTCAGCAAAGAAAGATTTACAAATAAGTCAACATGACTGAAATGGTCAGTTGACCCCTTAAGGTGTTATTGCCCTTTATAGTCAATTTTTAATCATTTTTCATAAATCTTAGTAATTTTTTACAAAAATCTTCTCCTCTGAAACTACTGGGCCAAATTAATCCAAACTTATCCACAATCATCTTTGGGGTATCTAGTTTAGAATTGTGTCTGATGACCCGGCCATCAAACCAAGATGGCCGCCATGGCTAAAAATAGAACATAGGGGTAAAATGCAGTTTTTGGCTTATAACTCAAAAACCAAAGCTTTTAGAGCAAATCTGACAGTGGTTAAATTGTTTATCAGGTCAAGATCTATCTGCCCCGAAATTTTCAGATGAATCGGACAACCCGTTGTTGGGTTGCTGCCCCTGAATTGGTAATTTTAAGGAAATTTTGCTGTTTTTGGTTATTGTCTTGAATATTATTATAGATAGAGATAAACTGTAAACAGCAATAATGTTCAGCAAAGTAAGATTTACAAATAAGTCAACATGACCGAAATGGTCAATTGACCTCCTAAGGAGTTATTGTCCTTTATAGTCAATTTTCAACAATTTTTATAAAATTTGTAAATTTTTACTAACATTTTCCACTGAAACTACTGGGCCAAGTTCATAAGTAAGATGTTCAAACACATCACCATCACCAAAATACAATTTTGTCATGAATCCATCTGCTTCCTATGTTTAATAGTCACATAGACCAAGGTGAGCGACACAGGCTCTTTAGAGCCTCTAGTTAAGGCTATTAAAAGAAAAATGTCCTAAAAATTTAAAGAATACAGGTATTAAAAAAAAACCATGCAGGTCCTCGTGTCATTTACATTGTCAAAATATAGGACACATCTAGTCAAACTGGTTTTAAACTAGACATCTAGTCAAACTGGTTTGGTATAACTGACTGTTTCTTGCCTTAGATGTCTATTTCACATTGACCTTATGTGTTTGTGCTAAGAGTACATTGTACTGTCATATTTATTGATTTTCTGTTGGGACATGACCTACATTGTTTTAATATGCAAAACAGTGGCTTGAGATTTTAACTGATATAAGTATAATAAATTAGTATTTGGAATTTTATATCCTGGTTGATGATGTTTTTTTTAGGGAGCAAGATGTTTTCTTCATTCTTGTTCACATTATGATTATTTTAACATTTAAAGATAGAAAAAATGTCAGTTCTCATTTAAAAATATTTTGCAACTAAATAACAGAATAATAATCTGTCAGATTTGGTGTAAACAAAAAACAAGACAGTGTAATGCAAGGATAGTCTATTTCTATAAAGTCAAGCAGATAGTTTTTTTATATCTAAAAACACTACCATGTAAAGAAATATGCAAGTAAAAGGCCAAAAATATCCCCAAAAATTCAACATTAACAGATTAACAATTAGATCAAGATGCACAAAGTTTTAAGTATTGGTCAGAATATAGGATTCTTTTGTACTTTAACAACATCACACTAACAAGTGATACCGGTGTTATTCTAGTCACCATAATTGTTTTCCTCTTTTACTATAAGCAATTATGACCTGATTTGATCTTGCATGAGTAACACCACCAATGCCACATGTGTAGCAGGAGGTGGAAGACCTTCATGCTTCAAAGCTTAAATATAGATGATGCTTTATGTTACAAAATTTCTGTCAGCCATATGGACATTGTCCTTGAACTCATTTTAATGGTCCAGCCAGTGCTGAAAAAAACTGTTTAACACATGAATTTATGGCGTGTGATTAGTAATATGGAAAAAAAAAATTGTCGAGCCTGTGACTTCTGTCGCGGAAAGCTTGACATAGGGATAGTGATCTGGCGGCGGCGTTAGCTAACTTCTTAAAAGCTTTTTATTTTAGAAGGTGGAAGAACTGGATGCTTAATACTTTGTATATGGATGACTTATGTTACGAAGTATCCGTCTGTCATATGTCCATTGTCCTTGACCTCATTTTCATGGTTCAGTGACTTCTTGAAAAAAAGTTAATATTTGTTGTAATGTTAATTTCTTTTTTATTATGAGTAATAGGATAACTAAATTTTGTATATGCATACCTTGCAAGGTCCTCATGCCCGCCAGACAGTTTTCATTTGACCTTGACCTCATTTTTTCATGGATCAGTGGACAAGGTTAAGTTTTCATGATTATGTCCATATATCTGTACTTGTACTATGAGCAATAGGTCTACTATATTTGGTATATTTTGATTGTAAGGTGTATATGTCCAACTGGCAGGTGTGATTTGACCTTGACCTCATTTTCATGTTTCAGTGGTCAAAGTTAAGTTTTTGAGTTTTGGTCTTTTTTTCTAATACTATATGCAATAGGTCAACTATATATGGTGTATGGACATATTTTATGATGTACACCTCAGTCTGGCAGGTTTTATTTGACCTTGACCTCATTTTCATGGTTCATTGGTCAATGTTTAATTTCCATGGTCAAGTTTGTTTCTTAGATACTATATTCGGTGTATTGAATTTTAAGGTGTATTTCTTGTTTGGTTTTATCTGACCTTGACCTCATTTTCTTGGATCATGTGAAGTGTATGTGATACTTGAAGTAAAGCTTTATATTTAGGACTATCAACATGAAATCCGTGGTTAGTAAAGAAGGCGACACGTTTCGGTGTGTGCACTCTTGTTCATACTAGAGTTACAGGAATAGATTAACGAAATATGTTATATGTTGTGAATTAACTCACTATGCTAGGATCAATTAACTGTTTATACTTTACTTAATCATTGAGGAAGTTAAATACATGAAAGCACTTTGGATCATAAAATTTGTAAAGTGTTTATTTCATTTACATGGTTGTTGGAATTGGGGAAACTACATGCACTTTTATTCTAACTGATTCTTGTTCAATATACCTATACATGCTATAGTTTTTCATTTTATTCTTGCAACCATTTTTTTTTAATATGCATATAATCATACCTGTCAACCTGTGACGATGAAAATGCAGGTCATGACCTGCATTGAAGAATCAAATCTCAGGTCATAACGCGTACGAACTTTTTTGAGCTGAATTTCAGTATTTATGGTACATTTTCTTGTAAAGTATATCAAAGACACCACAACATCAATGCATGTTCACTTGGTTAAGTCATTTTAAATCCTATTAACTATTACTTCATTGCACTTTTAAAGATTTTCATAATTCTGTGTACAAGTCTTATGTTCTTTACTATTTGTATTGAATTAAAATTGTTCAAAAGTGATTTTTAAATGTCTGAGATTGCTGGCTATGTAGCCTTTTAACAAACTATTTATGAATAAAGAAGGAAATTAGACTGTGATAAAATATAGTAATATAGTTAAAGAAGGTATAAATGTAAAAAATAATTTTCAACTTTTTTTTTTTAAATTGTATAAAGGTATATAAATAATAAAAATTTAGTTTTCAATATGTATTTGAATTTTATATTTATTAATGATTTAATCTTTTTCACCCTTAAAACGTAAATATAAGGAATAATTTTGAATGGTGACAAATAAGGGGAAGTAACTCTAGACGTCTATTTAAAATATGTTTACAATTTATTTACGACCTAAAGCTAAGGTAATTGGTGTTAATTAAAAACAGTTTGTTTGACAGCAAAGCTGTCAAGTGAAGCCATACACTTAATGGGTCACTTAATTTGACAGTTTGTATAGCTAAATGAACTTCCTGTTCATGGAAGAATTACGAATTTGCCGGTATTTCAAAGGAATATTACTTATGAAATCAATCTCAAAGCTAAGAAAAACGGGTGAAATAGGGTCATTTTCGGAATTCCCGGGTTATTTAAATGACCCGGCGGGTGTCCCGGGTGATCCCTCATAATTGTAAAAATCTTGGGTCACACCCGCAGAATACGGGTCAGTTGACAGGTATGATATAATTGTTTGCACCTGTCCTTAGTCAGGGTTCTGATGTGGTTCATAAGTCTTTCTCATTTCTCGTTTTTTATATAGATTAGACCGTTGGTTTTCCCGTTTTAATGGTTTTACACTAGCAATTTTTGGGGCCCTTTATAGCTTACTGGGCGGTGTGAGCAAAGGCTCCGTGTTGACGACTGTACTTTGACCTATAATGGTTTACTTTTGTAAATTGTGACTTGGATGGAGAGTTGTCTCATTTGCACTCATACACCATCTTCTTATATCTATATCCAAATGTTGTATCTTTCTCTACTGTTGCAACTGTTTTACTTTATATAAATGCCTTATGCGTGTATTCCTATTATACTGGAAAAGAAAGTATATGGTACAAATGTATATCAAATGACACAAAATCAGCACTGCACCTGATAAAACTATTAGCAAAGGCACACCACTAGTATTGCTGTTCTTCATTTCACACTGAGGCCTTCAATATTTAACCAAAAGCCTTATCTCACTGCAAATTCTAGATGGCTACTATAACTAGTTGGATCAGAATCTCAATCACCAGCCCAGTAGTCATCACTTCTGTGTTGACATGAATTATCATTGCTATGGTCATAATTATAAATTAACTGTTTATAAAACTTTGAATTGTTGAAATACTAAGGCTTTTCTACCTCAGGAATAGATTACCATAGCTGTATTTGGCAAAACTTTTAGGAATTTTTGGTCCTCAATACTCTTCAACGTCGTACTTTATTTTGCATTTTTAACTTTTTTGATTGGAGCGTCATTGATGAATCTTTCGAAGACGAAAAGCGCTTCTGGCGTAAATTCAAAATTTGAATCCTGGTATCTATGATGAGGTTATTTAACAGATGTCGATGACAATTCATCTGTGCATTTAGGAAAACAACTACAGGGTAATATCAAAAAATTATGAAATATATTTGGCATAGTAATTTTACAAATACTATCCTGAATTGCCCAACATTTTCACTGTAAAAAAAAACATTTTAAAATTGTGGTAACTTCGAGACCCATAAAAATAAATGTAGATAACTTTACAGTAAATTACTTACGAAAAGGACATAATCAGCAAAGTCACAATGAAGCCTTCAACAAAAATCCTCACCTGACTGTAGGCTCGAAAAGGGCCCTTAATTATTTTTTAATTATCTAATTTTGCTAAAAACTAAATATTTAATATTTACAAACAATGAAAATGGTGCATAATAAAAAATACTTGATTATAATAAATTGTGTAAAATAGTATTTTTCTTCATCATCTTCATTAAAATAACTTTATATCTTTGACTTTGTAGATGAAGTCCCAACTGAAATAAAGTTAATGACTGACAAAAGATCTGTCGAATTGTACCTTAAATTACTTGAGTCAGGCTCTGAGAAAAAGAGAGACATACGTTTAGTAGTAGTTGGAAAAAAAGGTGCAGGAAAGACTTCATTGATTAAAAGATTGTTTGGTGAAGATAATACAGATGTTACTAGTACAAATGGAATAGAAATTCATAAAATAAAATGCAAAGCAATGTCTGATGATGGAATATGGAATAAATTAGATGGTATGATGTTTAAAGTTAAAACAAATATAACAAAAGTTTTGAAACTATGAATCAATCAATTCCAACATACTTCATTTTACGATCAGATTTGTATTGACAAAATGTAACTGTAAATATGGACATCTGTGGATGCAATTGAGAACAACAAGCCTTTGCAAGTCTTATGTCAGGTGAAGGTCTTTATTTACTTACTTCTTAAGTTTGGGATTAATTGTAATTAAAATATTCCAATGAGACTGAAAAATGCTTTTTTTATGTTATGATAAATAATAATGTTACCTGCCGTAGTCCTGCGTAAAACATATTTCGGCATTTCTTTTAAGAAAATGACTTGTTTAATAGAACAAAACGTCTTATATGTAAAGTTTCTCTTTTTTCTCCACAATAGGCTTTTAAAGAATAATCTTTCAACTGTGTATTCAGAAAATTTTGTGAAAATAGAAGAAGTGGCAATTCTTAACTTTCATTGACAAAACATAATATTGACTCGTCCAGTGTCCAGTTTGAAGGTCATTTTAGTTACCGTACACATTCATGCACGTTCTAATTAATCAATAGTCATGTATGAAAAGCATAAACATGTTTGAAGGTAAACTAATAACAACGTAATCCAATCAAATTGCTTACGATTCAATAACAATGACTAGTCCACATCATAAAAATGTATAGGGATAAACTGGGTAGGGAGAAAATGTCAGATATTTTAAGTTCATTATTTTGCAATAAAGAATAAAAATTTGTTAACCAATAGATTTGCTATAATGTCATAAACATGTAATTCTGTATTGGTATAGTTTTTGGATCTTTTATTTGCGTCTTTAAGGCTGTAGAAAGTTTGGCGTTCAAAAGTGAACATAATCATTGACTTTATACAGAAAATTCGCCTTTTTAAAACATTGAATTTTTCACGAATAATATGCGACAACAAAGTAAAAGCATGTCTTAAGACACTGCAAAAAAACCATTCTGATTGATGCAGTAGTATAGTCATAAATTGCGCTGGAGTGAACAGTGGTATGGCAAACGTCGAATTCCCTCACACAATGTTATCACACACTATAATCATCTGAGGTTTCAGTCTTGAATATATATGTTGTTTTAGGCTTTGAAGTTTCCTGATTATATTCCTTTCTCAGGTACTAAAGGTACCAGGTCATCTTCTCTTTAGTAGAGTTCAACTGAGCTTGACCTCCTTTTCAAGGTTCTTTGCGTCACATAATTATACCCCCGCTTTGAAAAAAAGGGGGGTATACTAGTACTGTTTTACCTCTGTCTGTCCTTCCGTCAGTCCGTCAGTCCATCAGTCCGTCAGTCTGTCAGCATGGTCAGTCAGTCCGTCCCTCTGTCCCATGAATATTTTTCATCACATTTTTCTCAGGAACTACGTATATACACTACCAGGATTTCTGAAATTTGGTTTCAGGCTTGATATAAGTCAGCTATACTGTGTGATGAAGAGTTTAAACTAACACAACTTTGGAAAGTTACCAGAAAATATACGTGTGAATATTGTTTATATTGAAATCTATGGTAACCCTACAGTCGAGGTAGGGATAGTTAAGAAATTTAGTGTTAGTTTAAACTCTTAAAAGTTCAGGGCATATAAACTTTGAAAATTTGCCGCACAGCCCTACATTTTGACCTTTGAAAAAAATAGTGGTGCATATGAACTTTCCATTCTAGGATATGATTTTTTTCAAAACTTCATAGAAACAATGGTACAGTTTTAGCCGTAAAGGGAGTTCCTATGGGAAAACGCATTGTCAATATTTACAGAAATGCAACCTGTATACAGCTACACACAATTGGTAATTGCAATAAAAACAGACCTTAATTGGTTTCCTTCCTGCCATTTCAAGGTGACAATAATCACAATATTAACAAAGGATTAATATAATTCAGAAGTTAAAGAAAAATACAACTTGAATATTTTAAAGTCAATATCAAATATATACATCTTTAAATTGTGAATATATGTACAATACCTTTTAATTAGGCTAATGATGACTTTCAATTTCTGTAACAGTTTATTTTTACTGAAGTAAATGAATCAATTAAGGTGAAGTTATAACATGCTTGAAGAAAACTAAACTATTTTAACAAGTTAAATATTTATAATACGACCGCAAAAATTGAAATTTGTTTGGTCTGATATTGGTATCACGTTGGCGTCGTCGTGGTCTGAATACTTTTAGTTTTCGCACTCTTAACTTTAGTAAAAGTGAATAGAAATCTATGAAATTTTAACACAAGGTTTATGACCACAAAAGGAAGGTTGGGATTGATTTTGGGAGTTTTGGTCCCAACATTTTAGGAATTAGGGGCCAAAAAGGGCCCAAATAAGCATTTTCTTGGTTTTTGCACTATACTTTAGTTTAAGTAAATAGAAATCAATGAAATTTAAACACAAGGTTTATGACCACAAAAGGAAGGTTGGGATTGATTTTGGGAGTTGAGGTCCCAACAGTTTAGGAATTAAGGGCCAAAAAGGGGCCGAAATAAGCATTATTCTTGGTTTTCGCACCATAACTTTAGTATAAGTAAATAGAAATCTATGAAATTTAAACACAAGGTTTATGACCATAAAAGGAAAAACTGTATGTAGATTCTTAATTTTTGGTCCTGTTTTCACATTGGTCTACATTAAGCTCCAAAGGGTCCAAAATTAAACTTAGTTTGATTTTAACAAAAAATGAATCCTTGGGGTTCTTTGATATGCTGAATTTAAAAATGTACTTAGATTTTTTATTATTGGCCCAGTTTTCAAGTTGGTCCAAATCGGGGTTCAAAATTAAACTTTGTTTGATTTCATCAAAAATTGAATAATTGGCACAGTATTGCGCAATAGCTAGAAATCTTCAATTGCACAGTATAATGTGTAATAGCAAATATTTTCAATTGTACAGTATTGCGCATTAGCAAGAAATATCTAACTGCACAATATTGTGCAATAGCAAGAAATTTTCAATTGGAGTTATCTTTCTTTGTCCAGAATAGTAGTTGAATCAACTTAAATCATTGTTTTATACAATATACAATGTATATTCACTTTTACTACCAACTGATAAATTAAAACAATCTTTACCATGTAGTGATAACAAGCACTTTATTTTACATTTTAATATTTTATGATGTATTTAAATTAGTAGTTATTGTTGCAAACTCCATTAGAAATTTGAATTGAGATCAGTTTTAGAAAAAGGGAAAGGGGGATGTGAAAAAAAAGGGGGTGTTAATTTTTCTCATTTCAGATTTCATAAATAAAAAGAAAATTTCTTCAAACATTTTTTCGAGATGATTAATATTCCACAGCATAGTGAATTGCTCAAAGGCAAAAAAAATATTTTAAGTTTATAAGACCACATTCATTCTGTGTCAGAAACCTATGCTGTGTCAACTATTTAATCACAATCCAAATTTAGAGCTGAATCCAGCTTGAATGTTGTATCCATACTTGCCCCAACTGTTCAGGGTTCAACCTCTGCCGTCGTATAAAGCTGCGCCCTGCGGGGCATCTGGTTGAATATGAACAAAAAGGTTCATTTAAGACATGACATATTGACCATTAACATAATTTTAGATTTTTTCCCATAGTAATCAGAATGTAATCAAAAAGTAATCAGGATTACAAGGTATTTTGAAAATTAACTGATTAAATTAAACTACATGTAATCAGATTTTTGGCTGATTAATGATTACAATGATTACTTGAAGAATTGTAATCAATTACAGCTGATAAATGATTACAATTACAATTACCCCAAGTCTAACAAGCGGGAAAGTTAATACTCTAAAACATTTAACAATTTAATAAATAACAATATATGCCAAAGATAAATCCAAATAATTAAAACAAATGCACTATAGAATTTAAAGTCACTGCTCTTATGAATTGTCTAATCACATTGATTAATTGTCAGATGGAATTGTTCGAAATGCACTTTTAGAAGAAATTGTCCAAATAGTAATATTCCTGATAAAACTGGATCTGGGGTTACAGGTCTTGATCCGCTAAGTTGTTAGTCTCTCTTTTGTTGTTGGGTTGATGGCATTCCAATGTGTGAGATGATTGGTAGGCAATCTTTAGTGTCTGATAGTTGAAATCACCAAAACTGGAACAGACGGTACTCTGCAGGATCACTCCAACTCCTTCACGCTTCTAACTGTTGCAACAGTTCCCTACTTAAACTGAGACTGTGACTTAGTTGTTGTATAATTAAGTTTGAGTCTGTTCCAGTTTTGGGTCTGAAACCACATCCTTGATAGCTAATGAATATCCTGAGTTGCCATGCTGGTTGGATACTGAAGAGCGAACTGTTTGGTGACAGTTGTGAAGCTGACTTCTTTTCTCCTACTTGGCTTGTAGGTGCTCTGTTCCTGGAACTCACTTACTGTCCTTACTTGATGGTCACCTAAGTGACTATGATGTTTCTGTCCCTACATGCTGATTCTCTGGTGACTCTCTATTGACTTTTTCCCTTCTGCTCTTTCAAAATTTCTGCGAACTATGAACTATTTAAAATGAAAATTGAAAAGAACTCAAGGTGAGATGTAGATTTCAAATTAATCCGAGTAATAATGATTTTATATACAAAGTGCCAAATGAAAAACATGACTAGTAAAATTAAGATCAAATGTAATTAAAGGATTAAACTCTAATTATCACATGACATCTGTCTGCATTATTTACAGGTTTTACAATTACTATGGAAAAGAGAAATACTCAAAGACATGAAAAATAAACTTAATTCCTTAATAAAGCAAACTTTTGATAATAAACAAATAATTCTAAAATTATCTAACATACAGACAAATAGATATGAAATACTGAAAAATACTATCAAATATGTTTAATACACTTGGAAGGAAAATGCACCCATGACATATATCAATAAGGTCATGTCTAAAATTTGTCTACATCTGAACGGATTTGAAACCGGTGCCAAAGTGGGGTGTCCGTTTGGCTATGTTGGATGAAAATATTTGCAACCTGACCGGTCAGAATGGTGACGTTAATTCCAATTTTCTTGTAGAGATAATTCATAGCCCTCTGCACATTAACTTGGAAGCTAAAATTTCTTGTTAATTTGTTCTCGTCCTGAACATGCATGTTATAAATAGTTTGTAAAACTTCAATTTTTCTGTCAGACACAGGCTAGACATTTCAGTGTATGCAATCTTTTCAGTTCATCTGTCCCTTACCTAAACCCCTATACATAGTTTGTGAAACTGAATTTCTTTCTGTCAGACACAGGCCTGAAAGAAAGAAAACTTTTGCTCATCCTTCTAGAAATTTGGTGGATCTTCATTTTTTTTTTTGAAATTATTACCTTATTTGTAAGAACAGATGTTAGAGTGGAATAACATACGAACATTTTATTCTGTAACTGTTTATTGCCTTATTTTATACCTTTAACTAAATAAACAGTTTTTCTTCGGGGAGATAAGGGTCTTAATTAAATCGACAGATTATTTTAATAATTTGTCAAAATGTAGATTTATCATGCTTTTTATGCCCCACCTACGATACGAGAGGGGCATTATGTTTTCTGGTCCGTGCGTCCATCTGTTCGTTCGTCCGTCCGTACGTCCGTCTGTCCGTCCGTCTGTCCCGCTTCAGGTTAAAGTTTTGGACAAGGTAGTTTTTGATGAAACTGAAGTCCAATGAACTTGAAACTTAGTACACATGTTCCTTATGATATGATCTTTCTTATTTAAAAGTCAAATTAGACTTTTGATCTCAATTTCATGGTCCACTGAACATAGAAAATGAAAGTGAGAGTTTCAGGTTAATGTTTTTGGTCAAGGTAGTTTTTGATGAAGTTGAAGCCCAATCAATTTTAAACTTAGTACACATGTTCCCTATGGTATGATCTTTCTAATTTTAATGGCAAATTAGATTTTTTACCCAATTTCATGGTCCATTGAACATGTAAATTGATAGTGCGAGTGGGGCATCCGTGTACTTTGGACACATTCTTGTTCCAAAATTTTAATAGAAAGGATGAATTATGGGTCACAGGACTTTTTTTCAACCTTCAGGTTGTACAAAATTGTCAGATTTTCTATAGATTTTATAACAGTGAAAACTAATTTTGAATAATAGAGAGTAAACTGAATGATAGAATATTCAGAAAATAAAATAATAAATTTGGGTGGCAGAAATTGTTTTCTTGCTACCAAACAAAATATGTAAATTTACAACACGTTCTATGTTAATAGTTGGTTAATCTGAGTTATCACCCTTTATATGGCTAAGTTAAAATAAAATTGAATCATACAAAACAATAATTTTTATATGTGGAACGGTTCTAATTATAAGATAAAACTCATTTTTAGGAGAAAAATCTTACAAATGAAGTACAATCGTACCTCAAAATCGCATATTTCAATAAAGATGTAGACCAATTGTTTTCTACTATTTTACAATCTAAGATGGCAGAAGACATCCAATCTCCCTAAGATAAAATATCAGAAAGAAAGAAAAAAAAGCCAATTATTTTATTTTCTATTGATAGGAAACTATGACGGAACTGAAATTCATGCAAGACTATTGAAGGAATATGATGTAAAACTTCAGGACAAAGGAACAATAGAAGAACCAGTAGAATCCCACATTGCCATTAAGGACAACACACCAGCAACAAGTTTTGAGGAATCAAAGAAATCAGGGACAGTATATCAGCAGCCTAAAATAATGACACCTCTAGTAACCACTGAATCTCAAGTTGAACCTCCAGTAACCTCGCAGCAACAACACCAATTATTAGAACAGGCAAAAAAGGATATTGAAACCATGCTTAGATCTAATGTAGATTTACATGACAAAGAGGATTATGCCACATTATTTTTGTGGGATTTTGCAGGAGATGAAGAATTCTACCACACACATCAAACCTTTTTATCCCCAGATGCAATTTATCTTGTTGTTACAAAACTCAATGAGGCTGGCGACAAACAAGCACAAGGTAACATTTCATATAGATACAATAAGGCCACACCAATTTGATTCCTTGTTCGACGGACCCGCCCGCACCTACTTTTTTCAAAACGATTTTTTTTTTTATATTCCCGCTTCCTGAAATGTAATCATGTCCTTTTCCCGCACCGTTTTTTTTTTGTAAATATTATAAAAAGATATCAACATTTGTTTTTAAAATCACAGTCTAACCTGTATATAACGATTTTAAACATAAAAGCACACCACCACACTGTGTAAATATCTGTGAGAATATTTGTTTCAGCATCAAACCTATTTATTAAAAGTGTGAGTGCTCCGAAATAAATTTATAACAGCGGAAATACCTGTAAAGAACAAAACATTGGTTTCTTTCCCCCTTACTTATATTCCCTATCAAAAAATGTTCGTTGTTAGATTAAAGTACAAAGAACTTCTGAAGGATTTGCCTTCAACTGCAATTATATTGTATGCTGGCGAAACGAAACTATCCATAGCTGCTGCATGTTTATGCACCTGCCCTGATTGATTCAGGGGCCTGTCGTTCAGCAGTTATCGTTTGTTGATGTTGTTCATTGGTAGTTTCCCGTTTGGATATATGAATTAGATTGTTGGTTTTCCTGTTCGAATTGTGTACGCTAATTATTTTGGGGTCTTTTATAGCTTGCTGTTTGGTCTGTATCAAAGCCCTGTGTAAAGGGCCGTACTTATTTATTATAAGGTTGAGAACAACCCTCCCTCAGACAAGGGGTCATTTTACTGATGAAGAAAAGAAAACAGAAATACCAGGGATTTGTATAGTTCTTCTATACAAAACCTTTGAAAACTTAGAATTTTTTATTCAAAAAGAGGAGAGTTACATCATATTTTAAACAACTTTTTCTAAAAGAGGGGTCCACTTATTTTGAATAATATTAAACTGTTAAAGTAAATGTGTTAACATGGTTGAAGTCCAGGAATATTACAAAACTCTTGGACATGTTTTGACCATTTAATACGAGAAAGATATACAGTTCTTTGAGAAAATATGAGCCCTTTTGTACAAACAAATATATTATAACTTACATTGATTCCTCATAAAACATGTAAAAGGGATATTTATAACATTAAGGGGTTGCCCCGAAACTGATTATGACTTAGATGGAGAATTGTCTTATTGTCAGTCACACATACATAGACCAGATTTAATTATTTCTTGATGAACAGGGAAAAAATACTACAGAAATTAAAGAAATGTCAAAGTACAAGTGATAAATCAAGTTTTAATATTGTCAAAACCTTCTATTTTATGTTTACAAAAAAAAATTATAATCGCTCGCCTTTACTTTTCAAGCTTCGCCTCAAAAATTTGCAAATTAAATATTTTTTTATTAAAATTTTCAAATCGCTCGATCGCCACAAATTTTTGGAGTCCAAAAAACCGTAGAACAAGAAATTAAATTGGTGTGTCCTAAGTGAGAATTAAAATATTTAACATTTCATTTTATTTTTACTTAGCTTAAGATGGAAATAGATATCAAGAACTATATATACCCCCTTTCGCTCCAAGTTACATGAGTACAGAAGAAAATATGTAAAGCAATCAGTCAATTTATTAGATTTACTTTACCAATGCAAATCCAGATATGCATTTCTTCAACAATGAATGTCTATTCGGTGATGCTTGATGAAAGCATTTTGAAAATCCAAACCTAATACAAACGTTAAAGAGCTGATTATAGCTTTGTTCAAAGAATAAATGTATCAGTCGCACATCTGTCATATGTATATGATACTGGTCAGTGATTCTATATCTTCCATAAGGTAGACAAGTTGGACAATCCAAATCTTGCACACAAATGACTTATGGTTTTATGTTTTCGTCTGGCATGACTACTGACATGACAAGAATGCCAGGTTTAATGGTTACCTAAGCTGAATTAGGTTTTGTCTTGTCTAGATCTGTTATCATTGATGGTTCTGCCAAATGCCTAGTTATTTGTCTGTCTGTCTGTCTGTCTGTACGTCCGTGCTTGAAGACATTGATTTGATATTTGGTATATATTTTCATCATGACAAGTTACAGATCAAGTTCAAATTTTGTTCAATTCTGATGATTTTGTCCATTCACTCCTGTTGATAATTGGTATATATAGTGTTATCATGATCAGATCAACTGTGAATTTTGTTCCGATCTGATGATTTTGTGCAGAGTTATGGTCCTTAGACTTAGAAATTTAACAATAATCAGTTTTCCACCCTTTTTTTGTCATGTTTGAAGATATCAATTTGATAATTGCTATGTAGTTTAATAATGACAAGTTACTGATCAAGTACTGATTTTGTTCCGGTCTGATGATTTTGTGCAGAGTTATGGTCCTTCGACTTGGAAAATTCACCCAAATAATCAGTTTCCACATCTTTTTTATACCCCTGCTTCTAAAAAAAGTGGGGGTATATTGTTTTACCTCTGTCTGTCGGTCCATCCATCTTTCCGTCCATCTATCAATTAGTCCGTCCGTCCTATGAATATTTTTTGTCGCATATTCTCAGGAACTACATCACAAGGATTTCTAAAATTTGGTTTCAGGGTTTATATTTAACTTAGTTATATCGTGTGATGTGTTTTAAGATTCATCAATCAACAACTTCTTGTTAACTGAACACTTCCACATTTTACACATGACATCCAAGTTGAAAATTTATTCACATTTTTCTCAGGAACAACATTACAAGGATTTCTGAAATTTGGTTTCAGTGTTTGTATAAGTCAGCTATACTGTGTGATGCGTTTCCAGATTCATCACTCTACAACTTCCTGTTTACCTTCAAGTATTTGGGCGGGGGTATCATCAGTGAACTGTAGCTCACAGTTTCACTTGTTCATCATGCCTAAAGATATTAACTTGATATTTATTATATGGTTTACACCATGACAAGTTATAGATCAAATATAGCATTTTGTTCCAGTATAATGAAATTTAACAGGTAGAGGACTATGTATTGCCATGCAATACTCTCAGAATTCTTGTTTATTTTTGGAATGATGAACAACCCAGGTAAACACTATCCAACGCAGATTATCTGAGTTGATTAATTCCCAATCAAATTTGCAGATATTTCAACGTTAACTATAAATATTAAATGTATTCTAAACTGAGTTCTGATTTGTCATAGGTCAAGGTCGCAACAGTTGTTACATAATGATAGACAGAAATTTAGGAAAATTTTGGTTTTGGGATGTCATCAAGTCTACCTGTTACCAAAATTTTATTGTTCTTGGATGTTATTTTTTTTTAACTGTATGTGAAAGAAAAGTGAAAGATACCACAGATAAAAAAAAAAATGGAAACGACCAAAAAACGAACAAAAGTATACAGAATACAATATTGAAAACTAAATACTGAAAAGTATATGGTTTGGATCTTAAATATAAAACAGTTAGAGCAAAACTGATAAAAAAATAAAGGTCTTCCTTCTCTTTAAAATTTCTGGGAAAATGGACAATTTGTTTTGAAGTCATCGCCCCTAAAATGTCAATTTTTAACATTTTGTATTTTTTGTTTAATATCTGAAATAAGATAGAAAATGTCATAAATAAAGTAATGGAAATTGACAATCAACTCTTTGTAAAAGATTTTGTTCTTAATGATGATTATGACCTAATCTAGCGGATTTTGTTTAAATTGTCTTCAAAACTTAGAACACAGAAAGGAATTAAGTGTACGCAGCAAGATGAGATAAACAATATATATCAACTTGATGGAAATTGTCACATGACTCCTTGTAGGAATAATTACTGTCCATGACAATTTGTACTTCATGGGGGGCCTCGGTGGCCAAGTGGTCTAAGTAGTTCTACTACTGTAATCACTAGCCAGTCAACACTAAGGTAATGAGTTCGAACCCCAGTAGGGTGGGTGCACTCGACTTCCATCTTAATTGACTAGGATTGTCAATTTCCTATCGAAGGTTGTGGTTTTCTCTAGGCACTCCGGCTTCCTCCAACCATAAAAATTGACCGCCACGAAATAGCCCAAAAGTGACACTTAAAAGTGGTGTTAAAACATCATTGAACAATCAGAGAATCAATCCTTGTAGGAATAATTACTGTCACATGACAGTTTGTATTCATTTTTAGATATTTCCCTGAAAACTCTTTTAGTTTAGAAAAAATAGCAAAATGGTCAGAAAGAAAAGATTAACTAATAAGCAAACCTAAGCCATTGCAGTAAAAGAGTAAATAGCATATTTTTGCCATAAAGTAAATAGAAATCTATGAAATTTCAATACGAAGTTAATAACCACAAAAGAAAGGTTGAGAATGATTTTGGGGGTTATGGTCCCAACAGTTTACAAATAAGGGGCCAAAAAGGGTCCCAAATAAGCATTTTTCTAGTTTCCAGACAATAACTTCATGAACTTGTGGAATGGTGTATGAATCTCTCTGAAATTATACTACAAGTTTCCATACCACAAAGGGATGATAAAAATTGGCTTTGGGGAGTTATGGCTCAAACCGTTAAAGAATTAGGGGCAAAAAGGGTGGAAAACAAGGGTGTTCTGGTTAATGGACAATTACGTAAGTACAAAACATAATTTAAAAGCAGTGTAATGGGAGCAATTCAAACACAACATTTTTGATGTATTTAATAGGTTATTATGGTTGCAAACTCCATTGGAAATTAAATTTGAGATTATGACCATATCTTGAGTGAAAGAACAAATTTTTGGAAAAGGGGGGGGGGGAGGTTAAAAAAAAATGGGTGGATGGGGACAATTTGTTCTCAAGATTGCAGAAATTAAAAAGAAAATTTCTTCCAATTTGTTTTTACCATAAAATTGGACATTGACTTTTTTGTAGTATTGTGACAATAACACCTTATGAAAGCAACTCCTCTAAGTTCAACACGAAAGTCAAAATGTGTAAAATTTAGCAGATTTCTAATTGGATTTCTTGCACTTAAATGATTTTTTTACAAATTTTTATCATTTTGCAGATAATTTCTAAACCTCCAATAGATGAATAGATTAAACTGTTAAGAGTAAAACAAAATCATTCATACAAGTTCTACAATACAATTAACTTTGAGCACTAATAGCTATTTTGTGGTGGTCAGTTTTTAAAGCAATTGCTTTCATGCCATCAGATCGATCAAGTGTTGGGAAGTTGAAATCATCAACTCAATGGTTAATTAAAATAGAAGCAGTAGATCTAGAGATCATGGATTGTAGTGTTAATAATTGTTCAGTAATAAACAGGTCATTTTGTTTTTTGTTGTATTGCTGTCAAATTTAAGAATTGAAGTAATCTTGGTAAAAAAAAAGCTTCACTTTGTAATTCGGACAAAATACAGATAGTACACTTTAACTTTTTTAATAAATTTTTCAAATCAACATGGATTTTCATCAAACCATGCAGCCATCTTAGATATATATTAAGCTTACTGAATCCTAGGTAATTTTTTTTTGTATTGCTGTCAAATTTAAGAATTAAATGAATCTATGTCAAAAAGCTAATTTTTTTGATAACTTTTTCAAATCAACTTGGATTTTCAACAAACTATGCAGCTATCCTAGATATATATTAAGCTTACTGAATCCCAGGTCATTTTGTTTTTTGCCAGACAGCTTGTTATCTTGTAATAACTATTATTTTATGAATTGTGTATCTTATCTACATTCTTGTTATCTGTTAAATCATGAAAAGGATGACTAATTTTCTGGTATGTTGGTCTTTGGTGAATTGTTGTCTTATTATCAATCATACCACATTAGACTTTAATGAATGGTGATAAGAATTCTTTATACATATTTCTTTGTAGATTTATTCCAATTGTGGATGGATTCAATACATTGTTACAGTAGACTGGAAGAGGATATATATAAATCTGATGTCAAAAAGAGAATATCAGAGGATCTTGATCCACCGATAGTTATTGTTGGCACTTGGAAAGATGCTTTGATCTCTGATGTACAAGAGGTATTGAAAATTGCCAATGTTGTCTGATGTTTGTGTTTATTTGTACAGGACCATGGTGAACTGTCTAACTAGACCTACATATTGACAATATCTAAACGAAATAACTTTATCAGATTTTAAGGTTTAAAGTGTTTAAAGGATAACAATATTTTCTAATAGTTTACAGAAATTTAGATCTTCAAATAATATCGAAAAATTTGTAAGGGTTCCGCGGAACCCAGTGTCTCGCCTACTTTTGCTGTAAATCGCAGGCTCAACAAAAAATGAGGAAACAAATCAATAAAAACATTCCTCTTTATACTATCTTTTGATTGTAAGAAGCTTCTGTGCAAGTTTGGTAAAAATCTAAGATAGTTAATGAATCTAATTAATGTTTTGAAAACTTTAACTGCGGACTGTATGTAATGTTAACTGGAAGAAAATATAAGTCCATTTAAAAGTAAAATACAGAAAAAATTGAGTTATCTTTTTACAAAATTTACTTCTGGATACTATCTTATGATCATAAATAAGCTTCCGTCCAAGTCTGGTACAAACCCAGGATAGTTTAAGAAAGTTATTAAAATTTTAAAAACTTTAACCACAGAGTGAATGTAATGTTTCCACTCAGAAAAACTAAGTCCATTTAAAAGTAAAATACGGAAAAAATGGATTTTTTTTTTTACAAAATTTACTTCTGGATACTATCTTATGATCATAAACAAGCTTCTGTCAAAATTTGGTTCAAACCAAGGATAGTTTAAGAAAGTTATTAAAATTCTAAAAACTTTAACCACAGAGTGAATGTAATGTTTCCCCGCAGAAAAACTAAGTCCATTTATTAGTAAAATACAGAAAAAATGGAATTTTATTTTTACAAAATTTACTTCTGGATACTATCTTATGATCATAAACAAGCTTCTGTCCAAGTTTAGTAGAAATCCAGTATAGTTTAAGAAAGTTATCAAAATTTCAAAAACTTTAACCACAGAGTGAATATATGTGGACGCCGCCGACGACGACGCCGACGACGACGGAAAGTAGGATCGCTTAGTCTCGCTTTTTCGACTAAAGTCGAAGGCTCGACAAAAATGATACAGTACAATAAACTGGTCATAGACACAATGATTGAAATTGTGTATGCCAGACAGTGTTTCTTCTATTCAAGTCATAAATGACGTTCAAATAAAAAAAAATTAAAGGCCAAATAAGTTATGAAGGGGAACAGCTTTTACGACCAATAATTTTAAATATCATTATATAAATTGATGTTTTTAGTGTTTTTAATTATTTGATTTGCAAAGAGAAAGCAAACACACTTAATTTTATATTTTAGATTGATGAGGCATGCAGTGAAAGTATTTTTAAGTATACGGAGAATATGTCAGAAGATGAGATAAGACATATAAGGCAAGAATACTTCATTTCCAACACAGATGATGATCCCAGTGTATTCCAGCAAATCCGAGAAGACATTCTATATTTAGCCAGAAAAATGAAAACATGGAACCAAGTTTATCCCTTAAAATTCATTCAGCTGGAAAAACGACTTCAAGAAAAAAAGAAGGAGTTACCAATTATTTCCTTTAATGAAATTCAGCACATCTCTATGGATACACATCATCCACTAAATGATGAGGAACTCAGATTATTCCTGGAATTTCACCATGAAATCAGAGCTTTAGTTTATTTCAAAGATCTGCCTTCTTATATTATTTTAGACACACAATGGTTGTCCGATGCTTTTAGATGTATAGTCACAGCAAAGAAATTTAGAGCTATTAGTATTAGAAACAGAACAAAATGGGACGAATTGTTCAATAGAGGCAAATTACATAGCGAAGTTTTAGAAGACATATTTAGAAAAAGTGAAAACAATTTTTCCAAACACAAGGATCACATCCTGAACGTAATGGAGAAATTTGATATCATAATACGACCTAACATATGTAACATATCAGAAACTGAAAGAGACGCTGGTGATGACAAACCTCTCTATTATATACCTTGTATGATTAAATCAGAACCTGAGTTTAATATATACGAAATGTTTAATGTAACAGAAAACACATGTAATAAGTCTACCTGGTTATGTTATATGTTTAGGTTTCTTCCACCTCATTTAATGAATCATTTAATTGCATCACTGTGCAGGAAATATAAAATTGCAGAAGTTGTCACTAAGGATCAGAAAAAACAAATTGCTCTTTTCAGAAGCTCAGCTGTCTTTGAGTTAGAAAAAACGACAAAATTAGCAAAATTACATATAATGAAATGTCCAAATTGGATTCAAATTCAGGTTTGGCAATTTGGAAAAGAACGTGAAAAAGGTTTTTACAAATACATTGACGACTTTGTGACAGAGGAAATTGTCAAGATAATAAACACAAGATTTAAGATGTCTAGTGTGAAATTTTGGAAAAGTTGGGAATGCGGCCTTACAAAACCAGAGTCTGTGACAGGATCAAATGATTTTAGTGAGGAGCAGATTCCAGAATATTACTGTGAAAAATGTACAAGCACCCATATATTCATTGATGATTGGCAAGATCTGAACAGTAGAAGACCATGCGTAAGTTGAACATTAGTGCAGTACCTGATTACAATGTTTTGTCCTTAACCTAATTTGTGTTGTATATGTTCACCAGAACTAAAATAAAACTCTAAATTGCCATCTGTATTCTCAAACCCTTTTGAGTACTAGATATGTTTGTTGTTTTTTTACATGATTGACTTCTAGATAAAAAGGGGAGACATACATTTTAGTCGAAGTGTTTTGGGTTCATGTGAAATTTTCAGTTACTATAAGAAAGAGCGTAATCTAATTTAGAAAAACTGGAAAATAGATAGTTATCAAAGGTACCAAGATTATAATTTAGTACCCCAGACGCGAGTTTCGTCTCCATAAGACTCGACAGTGACCCTCATATCAAAATATTCATCAAGCCAAACAAGTACAAAGTTGAAGAGCATTGAGGTTTCAAAATTCCAAACAGTTGTGCCAAATACGGCTAAGGTAATATATGCTTGGGATAAGAAAATCCTTAGTTTTAATAGTTTGAATAGACACAGAGGCTGCATCATTTGTCCAATATTTTTATTTGATTATCAAATTGTATGCTAAAGAGTTGCAAAAGATATCAAAGGGACGCATAAAATCATAAGACTGAAATAATCTAACAATGCACCGTAAAAAAAGAAAAAGACACACAAGACAAACAGCAGCACACAAAACACAGCATAGAAACAAAAGACTGAGCAACATGAATCCCACCAAAAATTAATTGTAGCACAAATTTTATAGAAGTATGAATACATTTGATTTTTTTTTAAATTATTTCAGCTGCCAATTAGTTGTGAGATTAAACCAGGATCGAATCAAAACAGAGATAGCACCAGTCACGCCCAGACTACATCCTCTAAGGTAACCAGCAATTGTTTATACTATTTGATATTTTTATTTCAAATATTTCAGATAGATATCACCATAAAATGTATCAATTGATAAGGGGTTGATAAAGCTACGTAAAGTGTTTTTATAACAAATAAATATATCAAGTTTAGACAAATATTTCTGTGAAGATCTTTATTAACAATAGTTAAAAAAATCAATTTTATTCAAAAATTGTTTCTTTTTTTAATATACATGGTAAAATTAATGTTCTAAATGCCTAGTTTTGTGTACACTTCATCTTCACAAGGCCTACATTGACTATCGACTCCATGTAGAAAAACATGATTTAAACTACATGTAAACATTGAGTGTTATCAATGGAAACGTAATTGTGTTTAATTTATGTGTGAGTTACACTAACACAACACCGAGTTTAGGTCAATGTGAAC
This sequence comes from Mytilus trossulus, assembly GCF_036588685.1. NCBI lineage: Eukaryota > Metazoa > Mollusca > Bivalvia > Mytilida > Mytilidae > Mytilus > Mytilus trossulus. Next base: position 69,770,140 of record NC_086383.1, read on the forward strand.
ACGGCCTTCATGTTTACATGTAGTTTAAATCATGTTCTGCTACATGCAGTCGATAGTCAATGTAGGGCTAGTGTGAGTTAATTGTACGAGGTACAAGGTATTAAAAACATGAGTTTTACTGTGTCTTTATTAAGAATACATCCCAGCTCCTTTGTTCTAACAGGGGTGATCTGAGCCGGATCACCCCTACCAGATCACCCCAGTTTGAATTTCTTTGTTATGCATGCTTTCCTTTGTTCTGTAACATTTTGGCGGGAATGCCAAATCTACTATAGAACTTATAATAAATTATACGAAAAAGACTATCTATCTAAATTCACGTAGAAAAAATCAAGTGTATATGCTGGGATTCGACCTCAAGACGTTTAGCATATTAAGCCACGACACATTCCACTACACCAGGACGACTGGATACGAACTAACAGTAATTTAACATACTTAAAGGAAGCAAGATATTTTTATAAGTGGGGCGAGTTGGCAGACTTGTATTCAGTGGGGTTTAAACCCTTTTCGTTAATAAGTGAGTTGTCAGACTGATTGTTCAATTTGATTTTACATTTTTTCAAATTGGGGCAAGTCGGTAAACAAGAGTGGGCATTTTTTTTATAAAGTGGCGATATAGTGTGGGCCGATTGGCCAGTGGGGCGAGTTGACATTATTTGATTTCTACTCATCCTGTTAGGGGGTCATTAAGAGTATACATCTATGATCATATAGTAATATATCATTATATAAAGTATATTATAATGGTTGTGTGGCGTTCTAAACTAGATTTTATGAATTGTAAATGGTTTTTCGTCTAATCTAAAAAAAGCTGGGATGTAAAATAGTTATCCCATTCGGACTTGGTGTGTTAGTGTAAGATCACCCTCTGGCCTCCGGCCATCGGGGTCATCTTTCACTGACATACCGCATTCTCGTGGGATAACTATAAAAGAAACGTTGTTTGAATAAAATTGGTATTTGATTATTAATCAAGATTTTACCGAAGTATTTGTCTACAGTAGATGTATTGCTTTGGTTTAAAAAAATTATCATTGCTGTACACAAAATTAATTCCCAATCCACAGAAATATTTGCCATGGGTCTTTTCTTACTCAACAATGCACTCATAAATGCATTACTAAACAGTGTGCACTAAATTGTATGGTTTTGCAAGTATCTTAGATCCGGTAAAATGCACTTAGAAATAATAAAAAAAATACCAATTTGCAATGTACAACCTGTTTTTTTTAAGTAAAAGTCGTAGTTGTTAAGAAGTATTTGCATGCAAAAACGTCATATATATTCACCAAATCATCAACTCATACACATATATCTTTTGGAATAATGTGTCTTAGCGAGTGTACGTGTATATATGCAAATTTAACTGCGTAAATAAAGACAACAGTAGTATACCGCTGTTCAAAACTCATAAATCCATGGACAAAAAACAAAATCGGGGTAACAAACTAAAATCGAGGGAAACGCATTAAATATAAGAGGAGAACAACGACACAACACTAAAATGTAACACACACAGAAACGGACCAAACATCAGACAAAATCCCACGAGAATAACAAATATAACATCAAAACCAAATACATGAATTTGGGATAGACAAGTACCGTGACACGTCTTATCGCAATAGAAATTACACACAAAAATAAGTACTTTGAAGTACTGCAAAACACCAAATTTGCATTCATTAGGGAGATATAATTATAGTTTTATGAAGGGAGGTGAGAGAATAGAATGAAAAATGTTGGCCTGCAGTATTTTTTTTTTGTTATATTCTCATTCCTGCCTTTCTATTTTTCATTCTATTCGGTCCTGCCTTTATTGGTTAGTTTATCCTGATTATTTTTTTACCTAAATTGTCAACCTGCCATTGTTTTGGCAGTGTTGATCATCCAAGCTTTTTTTTACTCAAAACTCCTGTCCTGCCTTTTTTATACGACCGCAAATTTTGAAAAAATTTTCGTCGTATATTGCTATCACGTTGGCTTCGTCGTCGTCGTCGTCGTCCGAAAACTTTTAGTTTTCGCACTCTAACTTTAGTAAAAGTGAATATAAATCTATAAAATTTTATCACGAGGTTTATGACCACAAAAGGAAGGTTGGTATTGATTTTGGGAGTTTAGGGGCCAAAAATAAGCATTTTCTTGGTTTTCGCAATATAACTTTAGTTAAAGTTAATAGAAATCAATGAAATTTTGACACAAGGTTTATGACCACAAAAGAAAGGTTGGGATTGATTTTGGGAGTTTTGGTTTCAACAGTGTAGGAATTAGGGGCCAAAAAAGGGCCCAAATAAGCATTATTCTTGGTTTTCGCACAATAACTTTAGTTTAAGTAAATAGAAAATAATGAAATTTAAACACAATGTTTATGACCACAAAAGGAAGGTTGGTATTGATTTTGGGAGTTTAGGTCCCAACAGTTTAGGAATTAGGGTTCAAAAAGGGACCCAAATAAACATTTTCTTGGTTTTCACACCATAACTTTAGTATAAGTAAATAGAAATCTTTGAAATTTAAACACAATGTTTATGACCATAAAAGGAAGGTTGGTAATGATTTTGGGAGTTTTGGTACCAAACAGTTTAGGAAAAAGGGGCCCAAAAGGTCCAAAATTAAACTTTGTTTGATTTCATCAAAATTGAATAATTGGGGTTCTTTGATATGCCGAATCTAACTGTGTATGTAGATTTTTAACTTTTGGTCCCGTTTTCAAATTGGTCTACATTAAGGTCCAAAGGGTCCAAAATTAAACTTCGTTTGATTTTGACAAAAAATTAATCGGTTGGGTTCTTTGATATGCTGAATCTAAAAATGTACTTAGATTCTTGATTATTGGCCCAGTTTTCAAGTTGGTCCAAATCGGGGTCCAAAATTAAACTTTGTTTGATTTCATCAAAATTGAATAAATGGGGTTTTTTGATATGCCAAATCTAACTGTGTATGTAGATTCCTCATTTTTGGTCTTGTTTTCAAATTGGTCTACATTAAAGTCCAAAGGGTCCAAAATTAAACTTAGTTTGATTTTAACAAAAATTGAAATCTTGGGGTTCTTTGATATGCTGAATCCAAACATGTACTTAGATTTTTGATTATGGGCCCAGTTTTCAAGTTGGTCCAAATCAGGACCTAAAATTATTATATTAAGTTTTGTGCAATAGCAAGTCTTTTCAATTGCACAGTATTGCGCAATGGCAAGAAATATCTTATTGCAAAATATTGTGAAATAGCAATTTTGTTTTTAATTAGAGTTATCTTTCTTTGTCCAGAATAGTAAGCAAGAAATATCTAATTGTAAGAATTTTTTTTATTTGGAGTTATCTTTCTTTGTCCAGAATCAACTTAAATTTTTGTTATATATACAATATACAATGTATATTCACTTTTTACTACCAACTGATAAATTAAAATAATCTTTACCATTCAGTGATAACAAGCAGTTTTTTTACATCTTAATATTTTATGATGTATTTAAATGAGTAGTAATTGTTGCAAACTCCATTAGAAATTTTAATTGAGATTAGTTTTGGAATAAGGGAAAGGGGGATGTGATTAAAAAAATGGGTTCAATTTTCTCATTTGAAATTTCATAAATAAAAAGAAAATTTCTTCAAACATTTTTTTGAGAGAAATAATATTCAACAGTATAGTGAATTGCTCTAAGAGAAAACAAAAATTTTTATTTCATTAGAACACATTCATTCTGTGTCAGAAACCTATGCTGTGTCAACTATTTAATCACAATCCAAATTTAGAGCTGAATCCAGCTTGAATGTTATGTCCATACTTGCCCCAACCGTTCAGGGTTCAACCTCTGCGGTCGTATAAATCTACGCCCTGCGGAGCATCTGGTTATAATTTAAAGCTCATCCCGCCCCCTTTTTCACAGCTCCTTTACAAATCAAATGGTAATTGCTAGAAAAGTGGAATTCGATTCTATGTTATAAATAACATATACTTTACATTTGTGAACAAATCTTGTGTACATGTAATTAAACGAAGTGTTAACATTTTACTGTACATAAACTTTTGGGGTGATCACGGCCTTAGTGATCTGTAAATATGTAAAACACCGAGAAAAAATCAAACATAGTTAAAAAGCCCTTTTGTGATAGCACATCAACCATGTTTTTTTAAAGGATTAATCTCATCATACTAATTGCATTATAGTTGTGAGGGTTGATCAAAGTGCTATGGCCATTGATCTGGTAATATAGTTTTAAGAAGATTATTTTGTTACATCAAATGAAGTTTTGACCCACTAATTATATATTCAATTTCTTCAAAAGTTTAAATCTAAATTTATTCAGATGATTTTTGAATCGTATGTTTAAACATTGCTTAAATTGATGATTATCAAAAATTGTATCTAAATGTTTTAGTATTGTATGTTTCTTTTTAGGCAATTTTCTTTAAGCACGAATTGGCTCACATTGAACAGTTAGCGAAAGAGGGCCCCAAACAATGACTAGTGTATAACTATTAAAACGGGGAAAACCAACAGTTAAATCTATACAAAAAACAAGAAACACTTATGAACCACATCAACAAACGACAACTAATGAACATCAGAATCCTGACTAAGGACAGGTGCAAACAAAATAAATAACGATATTTTATTTTGCCACAATTTTTAGCTCACCTGGCCAATTGAGCTTAAAAGTGGCAAAATAAAACACCATTATTAATTTTGTTTGCACCTGTCATGTACTGTTCCGAAGGGTCAAGTGAGCTATTCTCATCACTTGGCGTCCGTCCTCGTTACCTTTTACAAAACTACTGTGCCAATTTTAATTAAACTTGGTAGAAACATCATTTGGGTTCAGTTTAAACATATTTTATTTGCTCAAAACAAAAAAAGATCAGACACAAGTAAAACATACTTATAAAGTCTTCTCCACAATACAATAAATATAACAATACAAATTGAACGTGAGCATACATCATATAATATAAACAACATAAATATTACTTAACTGTACTGAAAAAAGTAGAGGGAATGAAGAAAGAATGACAGAGATTAGGTTGATGATGATAATGATGATGATGATGTGTGTTTTACCTATATTGATACTATACTACGAGGAATCATTTTGAATCTTTATAAAATTGAATACTTGTTTAACAATTTGCACATTGTGATCATAGGAGAGAGTTTCTTTTTCCAAAAACCAGTAGTTTTAAGTCCAAATCGAGTCCAGCTGAGACCATTAAACAGAATAGCCCTTCCATTAAACAGAGCCCGTGTCGCTCATCATTTGGGTATCTAGTTTTAAAAATGTGTTCGATGACCCGACCAACCAATCAAGATGGCCGCCATGTCTAAAAATAGAACATAGGGGTAAAATGTGGTTTTTGGCTTAGATCTCTGAAACCAAAGCATTTAGAGCAAATCTGACGAGGTTGACCCCTTAAAGTTATTGCCCTTTATTGTAAATTTTTAACTATTTTTTGTAAATTTTTGTAGTTTTTTGCAAAAATCTTTTCCTCTGAAACTACTGAGACAAATTTAACCAAACTTGTCCATAACCATCATTAGGGTATCTGGTTTCAACAAATGAGTCCGATGACCCCGCCCGTGAACCAAGATGACCGACATGGCAAAAAATAGTACAAAGGGTAAATTGCATTTTTTGGCTCATATCTCTGGAACCAAAGCATTTTAAGCAAATCTGACGAGAAATAAAATTGTTTGTTAGGTCAAGATCTAAATGCTTTGAAATTTTTAGACCTACCAGGTAACCTGTTGTTGGATTGCTGCCCCTGTATTGTTAATTTTAAGAATATTTTGCGGCTTTAGGTTATTATCTTGAATATTATTATAGATTGAGTTAAACTGTAAACAGCAATAATGTACAGCAAAGTAAAACCTACAAATAAGTTAAATGATCAAAATGTTCAATTGACTCCTTAAGAAGTCATTGCCCTTGGTAGTCAATTTTTAACAATTTTCTTAAAATTTTGTAATTTTTGTAAAAATTTTTACATAATAGTTTCCACTGCTACTACTTGGCCTAGTTCATTATAGATAAAGATAATTGTAAGCAGCAAGAATGTTCAGTAAAGTAATATCTACAAACACATCATTATGACCAAAACACAATTTTGTCATGAATCTATCTGTGTCCTTTGTTTAATATGCACATAAACAAAGATGAGCTACACAGGCTCTTTAGAGCCACTAGTTAAAGTTTACTCAATCTTTTTTTAATGATAAATATTTCTGTATTGAATATTAATTTTAATTTTATCATTGAACCATTTTGCTTGTTTAAATATGTTCACTCTTTTAATTTTCAATGGTGTATGCTTGCCATAAACTTGTTCAAAAAGTTAATATCATTTGTAGACAGAAAGATCACTATCATCTTCCAATTCAGCATTATGAAATGGGGTTTGAAGTAAGTCTGCACAAAATAGATCTTCATTATTTTTTGAAGCACCTGTACTTTATTTCAATATGATTTTCTTACTTTACCTGTATATATTTTTTTGTATTTAGCTTATAAACACCCTTAAGCTTGTTAAGCTGTGGCTGTGCATTCGAACTTCAAACGTGGCAGGCTTCGACACTGATCTAAAACTTAACTAGGATTGCCCATTTTCTTGCCGAAGGTCATTTATTCTTTCCGGGTTCTCCTGCATCCTCCAATAATACAAAAAAATATTGTCAATCAATAAATATTGTTCTATTGAGAACGACTGATTATAATGTATCAACCATGTTCTAGTCTTTATGATAGCAATGGTTATGTAGTACCGAATCCGTCAATCAGTCAGTAACTACTTCAGTATTTTTTTGGTTTTCAGATACAAATACTATGTCATGAAATTATTATCACATTTAATAAGACGAAGCTCTTTAATGATAATATGAGGCAGGTGTTATCTGTTAAAGAGGACAAAGTCCGTATCAATTATTTTTAATTCTGACAAATTTTAATTTTTAAAAAGAAACCGAAATACCGAAAGGTTTCTGAAGTTGGTCTTGTTGTTAGGGATGTTAGATGGGACGTCATTGTAGTCATAATGTTGTTTTTAATGTAAACAATAAAAAAGCTATCACAAGGTAACGTTGATTTTTTCAATTCAAACTGTTATTTTGCTCATTCCTGTGTATTGATATACTGATAAAGGAGTAGGTTCAGTAAGACCCCAAAATGTAGCAGTTTTACAAAATTGGGAAAATGTAATCTTTTAGCTAATTACTGGAAAGTAGAATGCTTCTGCTTCACAAATATGGGCTGTTTTTGACAATACAATGCACAAATATCGGGTACTAGCATCATAAAGTCATGCTAAATTACTGAAATCTTCACAATTTTAGCAGTTTAGCTAAATTTTAGACGGTTTCCGTCCTAAATGAAAGTGGCCGCATTCGTGTTCATTCATAAATTGAAATCTAAGTTGTATTTGATGATAATACATAACATATTTAAAGGTTGTGGATGAACACGGATGCGACCACTTTCATTTTTGACAAAAACCATCTGAAAAGTGACGGTTTTTGGCATATAGATTTTTCTTATTGAAGCTTGAATCGAAGCGTTTTTAATGACTAAATCAGTCAAAATCTTTCACATACACGAATTGAATCAATTAAAATAGACACTTAAGTGTTTGAAAAGTGTCCAAAATCTTTCTTTAGATGAACCTAAAATTTGAGGTCAAAATCGGGCCTTACCAGAACTACTCCTTTATATTTACTCTGTATCATAGTCTCAGACAAACGAGACTGGAAGAAAGACAGAGATTTTTGGGCAAATTCGGGTAAATAAAAAAGTTAGAAAATTAAAAAGTTGACAATTTTGAGTTTATTGGTAGATTGAAATTGATTGATTTGTTTTTAATTGATTTTTCTACTGTAATTGGGGACTTTGTTCCAATTTTACATTTTAGAGGTCACCACATCCATGCTGTCATTATTATAAGATGTAATCCAAAACTCCTGCAAAAAGGGGGTTCCAGATGTTAAATCAAATTAGTAATACATTTTGGATTACAACTTAATTTGTATAAATGATCATATATGATAAGAGGAAGATCCCTATTATATGTTTTAGTTACTATCTTAATACAGGTATGAGGTCATCATTCACTAAACCACCTCGATTGTCTCGTGTGCAGGAGGTCTAGGGTTCATTCCCCAGTCTGGTCAAACCAAATACTTTTTAATTGGGTTCTGTTGCTTCTCTGCTGAACACTTGGCTTTATAAATAAGAGCAAAGAATAATCTTTCTGGGTATAAAGGTGAAATGTCTTCATGTGGACTATTATCTTGCGAACTAGCACGTTAGCATATCCAGCTCAGAGTGTCGGTCTAGCACAAAACATGATAAGTATTCATTTTACATTAACATATTCTTGTCCTGAATATGCATATTAACCTGGCTAAGAAGCTATCTATAATGATCATTATGCATCATCAACATTTCTAATAAATAGATGTTTTGACACAATCTTGTTGCCAAAAATAATACCGGAAAAGGATTATTTCTGAAAGACGAAAACACAAAGGACATTAAAAGCTTTCGCCATTTGTATGGTAGATAGAAATTTGTTGTTGTAGGTAAGCTTGCTCTCTTAAGGTTATTTGATTTTTTAATTTCAGGTGTTTGTCCGTATCAACGCTAGTAATAGAGACATTTCAAACATCCATGATGAGTCAATAGCAGCAGCCAGTTTGACAGGGGTAGGTTATATCACACATCGAGCTTTGTTCTCATAATTAGTTTCATGTGTATTACTATATTGTTTGTGTTGCTGTGGTTGCATTACTTAACTTATTTGACCACCTATTCAAATCAACAATCGATTCACCCAACAAATCTATTTAGCCTTACATGCCTTATTTTGGCATTTTACATATTTTATATCATAATTCTCTACCTTAATCTGTATTTCAGTTCACAAAAGAGGAAATCAACTTTTCAAAGATGGGAATGATAGCACTGAATATTCTTGCTGATGTTTTATATGATCTATTGAAACCAGATAAACCATATCTACGTCCAAGGTGTGATTGTGATATAACATATTTGTACAGTGAGCACAGGAATCTTAATAAACACATTCCTAGTAATTCATGGGGTGGTCAATGGCAAAGAATTCAGACTACAGACATAGCTATTGGAGATGATATTGAGCGCATAAGACTGACAAGAAACGAATTACAACACTCTAGAATATTTCATCTTGATGATAAACGTTTTAATGAATTACGTAATATACTAAGCGACCTTTTAAAACGGTTTGATCAACACAGCAAACCAACAAGGCTGTATACAGAGTCAGACCATTTAAATGAGGTTTTGGCTAAAACTATTTCTGCAGAGGAAGTGAAATCTATTAAAAATGAAATATTAGGTAAATATGCTTTAAACAGTTGGATTTCAGACCATTTTTCAATTCCCACTTTTTATGCACAAAGTTCATTAAGATTTTAGGACTTGTTTGTTCCAAAATATGAGTGTATACAGACTAGTTTATATATAGATTTTCTATGTTCATGCATAAAGATTATATATTTTATATATATAATACCGTTGGTCCACCTGTTTGAATTGTTTTACACCAGTTATTTTAGGGCCATACATAGCTTGCTGTTCGATGTGACCTCAGGCTCCGTAGTGAAGGCCGTACTGTGACTTATAATTATTTACTTTTTACACATTTTGACTTGGATAGAGAGTTGGCACTTATATCACATCTTCTTATTTCTACATTAAACCATAATAAAACCGCTTGTTGACTGTGACCATAACTATAAGTACATTGTCTGGTAATCAGGCCAACCTTAAAAATATGTTTGTTTGCAGTTTTCCGACTGTACCTTCAGACTGAAGGGTCGGTAGGTAGGAAAAATATTTTATTTTATCAGCCAAAATAGTTTAAACAAGCAGTTACACTAAACCAAGTTTCTTGTGAAGAAAAAAAAACATTTTAAAACAACAAACACTGGACATGCTGAAAACCAACATCAAATGAACAGGCATTTTCAGATAAAAAAAACTTTTTAACCAAAACTGAAACTTCAACATAGTGTCATTATCCAATTTATGACATAAAATATGGTATAATTATTAAATACTGGAACACTTATAAACAAGGAATGTCATTATGACTAGAACTGTTTTAAAGAAATATATTTAGACATGTATGCTTCTTGACTAGAATGTTTTTATGAGTAGAGTATTTTCATCAGAAAAATGTATATATTATAGATTTATAAGACAATTATTAAAGAGTGTATTTTTAATAAAAAAAATTAACCATTGAATCTTCCTCAATTGAAAAAAAGGCAACTTGAAAAAAAAGTATAAAGACCTCCGACTGTTTTCATATTTCTAACAATATTTAATTTTATGTGATAAGGTTATATTTTTGCCAGGCTTTAATGAAAACCAAAGAAATCTTAAAGTTTGGAGTGAAATCCATAGCACCCCATTAACAGTAAATGGTCTGTACTGAAATGTTTTTAATGCATAAAAAAATTGGCAGCATAGCTCCTAAGCTAACCATTCATTTTCTCTACATCTTTGTGTAGTTAGGGTTGCTTCTTATTGATTTGGCATGATCTATATCCATGAACATTTCAAATGAGCCCTTCCTCCATCATTTCCATACAGGCGTGTTTACAGATATCCATGAAGATTTAAGTCACAGAGGAGTGGTTTCATCTTTGTCGTCTTCACAACGATTTGTAGAAAATATGCCATACTTCAAGCTGCTGTCGAATTATTTAACCACTGAAATTGGTTCCATAAAGTCAGGCTCCACAGATTCTGAACCCGATTTGTTTGAGACAGACTCAGAGTGGTTATCGTGTCAGTTATGAATATCCGCTGCATCATCGTAAATGATATCATCACACATCATTACATGTGCCTGAATCTGTATTTATATAAACAGTTTACTAATAAACTTTTTTGTTTGTTATTTGTCTTAAAATTGACACGAGACGACAGCATAAAGTACTCCTCCGTGACTTCATGGATACCTGTAAACAATTTCCATGTGCTTTATCATTAAATGGTCACATGAACGCTTGACGGGAAGCTAAGAAAAATCGATCTTGACATGCGTAATTGACCCAGACTTTAAATCATTTCCGGAAAGGACCCAAAGTTCCGGATCGCGTCAATAGAGGTATTAAAAAAAAATTCTTCAAATTTAAAGCAATAAAATTTTCACAGTCGGGAGGATTTTCAAGGGTCGGTCGGTAAACTGCAAACAAACAATATTTTAATTTAAGCCTCACTAGAGTTTCTTTTTATATTGGTCGAAATTTGTATATCTATAAAATTTTGATTTTTGTTAGTAGAATTTTAAAAAGTAACTTATTTTATCTGTGTAGTAATATTTTATTTTGTTTCAGGAATGGCTATTGAAGTTGAAATAGAACACCAAATCAATGTTTCAACACAATAGAGAAATAAGCCAATCTACACATTTTGTATAAACAGTAACGTCTGCATTTTACGAGCAATAAATAGAGTCACACAAAATAATGGCCAGGATAAAAAAAAAAGGAGAGTAGACCAAAGATGAATGATTTGACTAGAATTTGAAAAATGAACCAATAGTGAACTGTTTCAGTGTTATTTTTAAAATGTAAATACATGCAGTAAATAATGTGTCAACATACTGTAATATGTATATAGCCAATACCATACATGTTTAGTCTTAGACAATGTTAGATGCATGATTTGTTTATAAGTTGTTAGTGGCTTTGAACTAGCTGTCAGATAACTGCGAGTACTCTTAGATCTGTTCATTGTGTCTTTCTGTGTCGGGATGTATAAGTACCCAGCCACGTCCACTTGTACTTTTTGTCTATCTGATGAATTAAGCCTTTTTCAACTATTTTTATAGTTCGTTCTTATGTTGTACTATTATACCACTGTCCCAGGTTAGGTGAGGTTCAAATCCCGCTAACATGTTTAACCCCGCCACATTATGTATGTGTGTGCCTGTCCCAAGTCAGGAGCCTGTAATTCAGTAGTTGTCGTTTTTTTATGTGTTGCATATTTGTTTTTCGTTCATTATTTTACATAAATAAGGCCGTTTGAATTGTTTTACATTGTCTTATCGGGGCCTTTTATAGCTGACTATGCGGTATGTGCTTTGCTCATTGTTGAAGGCCGTACGGTGACCTATAGTTGTAATTTTCTGTGTCATTTTGGTCTTTTGTGGATAGTTGTCTCATTGGCGATCATACCACATCTTCCTTTTTATATGTATTAATTATAGAATGAATACTTGTAGATATATATGAAAGAAATATATATATGTGTATGTAATAATTGAATCTAGAAAAAAAATATTTTCAGTACAGTGAGAAAATGAGATAAAACAAATTCACAATTAGGAATATTTACTCTTTGTTTTAGTTGAGAAAGATAACTGTGAGTGCTCTTTTATCTGTTGTTGGGATGTACAAGTGCCCAGCCAGGTCCACTCTATCTATTTTAGATGTATTTTTCTTCATATTTGTTACGTTTGGAAGACGTGCTTTTCAACAGACTGTCGGAATTCTAATGGAAACCAATTGTGCCCCTCTTCCTTTCAGTTTGTTTCTTTATTTTTATGAGGCTGATTTCATACAGGAACTTCTTAGGAAGAAAAACTAGAAGTTAGCAACATCCTTAACTTTACATTCCGCTATATAGATGATGTTTTCTAACTAAATAGTACAAAATTTGGTCACTATGTCATGCATGATCATGTATGTTGAATGAATCTATCCCATCGAACTAGAAATAAAGGATACTACAGATACAGTTAAGTCTGCCTTATATTTTGACTTACATCTACAAATTGATAATCGAGTCGATTGAAAACAAAACTTTACGACAAAAGAGATAATTTCAGCTGCCCTATTCTGAACTTTCTATTTATATGTTGCAATATTCCAGCAGCGCCTACATGCGGAATATATATCTCCAAACTGATACGATATTCCCGGGCTTGCATTTCCTATCATAACTCCCTTGATAGAGGATTGCTGATTACGGACGCCATCACGCGTTGATTGACTGGTATGGAATAACTGTTTCATAGATGATATCGGATATGATCCTAACATTAATATCTTTCAATTCTACGATTGTGACCTACCGAATTAGACTTTTTACCGGATTTGTAATAACATAAGCAAGAAGGTTGTGCCACATGTGGAGATCATCCCCAGTTTTTTGGTGGGGTTCGTGTTGCTTAGTCTTGAGTGTTCAATTTTTTGTCTTCTGTACTATTATTTGTCTAGTTTTTTCTTAATTTTTAGTCATGGCGTTGTCAGATTATTTTCAATCCTTTGCTTTCGAACTTTTTTCATCAGATCGTCACGGGCGTATTTAATATTAAACCTAGCTCTTTTTGTCAGCTTTTATTCGTATGTTCTCTGTCCTATATGTTCTCCCATTTTTTTGTATTGCAGTCCTATCAAGCAATGTCCTTTTGATGTTATATTTAACATTGCCATTAAAGCGGGAGGTATGGCATGCCACAAAACCAGGTTCAACCCAACTTATTTTTCTTTATCAAAATATCCTGTACAAAGTCAGGAAAATGGCCATTTTTATATTATAATTCGTGTTTGTGTGTGTTACATTTTAAGGTTGTGTTTCTGTTATGTTTTAACTCTCTTATATTTCATTAGATTCTGATACGGCGATTTGCTGTGTAACAACCATCTTGTTTAATCAATAGCAGGAAATTTAAAAAGAGTAATAGGGAAATGTATAAAATCTTAATTTCCCAGGTTTTGTTTGAAATACTTGTAAGTTTATATTGTGTTAAATAAAAATGAAAATATCTAATAAACCATGCAGGGACGAACTGATTGCCATGTGTGTTTTTAAACCTTTTGAAAGGGGCTATATCGTCGCTGGGCTTCTAAAATGTCGTGTATGACTTTTTTGGCTAAAAATACTTTTTAACACCAAATGGTCTGGCGGGAGGAAATCTTTGGTATTACAAAATAGAATACATTTAGACCAATCAAAACGTGTGAATTAGACATATTACAAAATTGCCAATGTCAGTTGTTTATAAAGTTTGCTTCCAAAAAGTTGTATGAAAACTTAAAAATCGTTGTAGAATGGCTTTGGGAAAAAAATAATTTTACATTTCTTTATTTCTGTGAAAATAGTTTAAGTTCTTGGATAATCCAGAAATGTCAAAGTTTTTATTTCACTGCTATTTACAAAAGTGTTCAAGTTCACATACAACATTTTGGAAGCATGCATTTTGCCAAAAATTTCAAAGCCTGTTTGTGAGATTTTTTTTATTGAAAAATTTGTAATTTACAACATTTTAGAAGCCCAGGGACGATCTTATTCCTGACAACACATACTTCAGAGATAGGTAATATATTAATGTTGTATTGACATAAGAGGTATCGAAACACATTAGCTCCAAATGGAACTGTTGTTAGTAGAAGCCATATCAATTATGTGTATCAATGGGGGAAATGTGAAAAACATTTAAAAAAAACCCATAGTATATGGCAGAACGCATAACTAACAGCTCCTTGTGATACCTTAATGTTTACCATAACATACACAAAATGTCCAAAATGTTTACTGTAACCAAGGATAATCCCTCTGGGAACTGAACCGACGGGCAACTCTAAGCCACCGGATCCTATAATTCCTTATCTAAATGAAAAGGATGCAACCATTAATCAATCGTTCTTAAGTATAGCCAGTCAAGGTCCGTATTAACTTCTATACATATATATCAATCATTCTGCTTCTGATGGTCTTTTATGGAACTAAACCGACCAGGCTATGTAACATTATCATACGCTGTTAATTATGTGTTTTATATTTTTATACTTTCACATATTTTGAAAATACTTTGATTTATTGGAAATCAAGTGAACCTTGTTTAAAATCCCCTAGACAGTGGCGTAGCTGGGTCATTTTAACGTGTACACCCGATTCTTGGCGAGGGATATTAGGGGTGCCAACCGCTCAATGTTAAAGCACCTGCTGTAAAAATGTGCTGATAAGGGGTTCGAAAGGGACGAACCCCCCGAAAGCTATCGAGAATGAGATACCATATTGATTTCTGTCAGTAAAAAATCATTGATAGCAACATACTTTTGAATCTAATTGATTTATTTGTTTTAGTAAAATTTGAAACATGTTAACTTATTCATCGTGTTAAACTGGAAGCTAGCCTATTGGTCATTTGTTTTAGAAAAAACTTCCAACCAATATTACTTTTAAATAAGTTTAAAAGGTGATGTTAGTGAGCATAAAATCGACAAAAGCACCTTTTAATGAAATCGAAAAAAATATATTTCTAGAAGGTGCCATATAAACAAGTTGTGGAACACATATGAGTGCTTCCAACAAAAAGTGAATCAATTTATCACTCCTTTAAACTTTGAAGGATTTTATAAAAAATCTAAAATTTTCTTTTTATATTTTTTTCTTGATCTGGAATATTTCACGACAATCTATGAAGGTTTATAAATTGAGCATGTAAAACAATTAATTGCGTAAAGAAGAGTTCGGTTATCTGTCTATCAGAAAAGAACAGAAAAATGAACGAAAACAAATGCTTTCAAAATTTTAGCTTTAGACATAAGTCATCGAAAAAGCTTCTTCGGCATTTCATAAAATTCGATGAAGGTTGGACAAGAAATGTAATTGAGAAATAACAAAATGTAAGCCCAAACTGCGAGAACTTATTAATTGCAGAAAGACATACATTGAGTGTGCTTAAAATGCGGGAAATTTACAGATATAATTGCATTATTATTATTGCTCTAAATACTCTTTTGATCATAAACAGCTTCTGTCCAACTTTTGTAAAATGTCACCGAGAGTCATTCAAAAGACTTTATCCACATCAGGAACATAGATATTGACGCCGCTTTGTCTCGCTTTTAAGACACAAATCACAGGCTCGACACAAAAATCAAACAGCATATCGAATCTGAGCAGATAGTAGTGAATTGCTTTAAGGGCATACGATACAGTTACTGGGGAGGTAATGACGTTGCTAAAGTAAAATGTTATTTTCGCGACGTCAAACTGTGACATATCGGGAAAAGATGCATTTTTCGACTGATTTTTATCATTCAAACTGATTAAATTTAAAAACGAGTTCATGGACCCCTATTTTTCAAAATGGCAATTTGTTTCATTTTGCAGGGAGATAATTTGACCCAAATTTTATAAAACTGCAAATAGAAGGGTTTTTTTTAATTTTGATAAAGATGCAGCCAAAAAATGTTTTTTTTTCCTCAATTCACGAATATTTGATAAATATGTGTTATTTCTGAATAAAAAATGCATATTGTTTTATAATACCTATAATATACAGAAATTAAAGATTTTTTAACAAAAAACAATTTTATAACAAAAAAGTGATGTCTTTTGAAAAAGTAATTACGGCCAGAAATCTGAATTTTGAGCAAATATTCAAAATTTCGACCTCATTTTACTCAAAAAGTAGCTCATGAAGGTATATTTTTTATTTAATTTTTGATTTAATCAGGTAAAAATAGCCGATATGCAAATTTTCATGAACTTGTAAATATAGGATCAAAACTGTATCGTATGCCCTTAAATATAAGAAAAGTCCGTAGAATTCATAGTAGATTCGAACAAATATATTAAATGATCTTTTTGAGTAAATTTAGTCCCTTTTTATTCAAAATTACAATCCATTGAAAAAAGAAGCACACGGATGATGTGCTATTGACCACTTTTTCTTATTCTATATCGATTATTTTTTTTTATTTTCAAAATTCAAGTGTACGCCCGGGCGTTTTGACGTAAACGTAGCTACGCGCATGCTAGATAGGATTAACTGTGATATTTGTATTTATACGACTGAAAAAATTGCGTTCTTACATTGGTACCACGTCGTCATTAGCAAAGTACGAGAGCACTTAGTTTCATGACAATAACTTTAGTTAAAGTAAATGGATCTTTATGAAAGTTTAACAACATAAAAGTAAGGATTGATCATGGGGGTTATGGCTCCAACAGTTTAAGAACAAAGGGCAAAAAAGGGACAAAATAAGTATTTTTCTAGTTTCCAGACAATAACTTGTGTGTGAGTGTATGGATCTTACTGACATTGTACCACAAGGTTTCATGTCAATAAAAGTAGATTGGGATTGCATTTGGTGGTGATGGTCAAGATGGTTTAATAATTCGGTGCCAAAAAAGTGACCCAAAACAATACTTTTCTAAAACTTTGTATACATTGCTTAATTCTTAACCAATTTCAAAGGGGTTCTATTCTTGAATTCTTGGGGTTCTTAAATATGCTGAATCTTACCGTGATCAAGTTTTCGGAATTTGGTCCCTACTTTTGTATTGGTCCACATGAGGTCCATACGGTCCAACATTAAACTTTGTTTGTTTTCATCAACAATTTAACTATTGAGGTTCTTTGATATGCCGTCGAATTTAACTGTACTTTTTTTGCAATATTGAGAAAAATCCTGTTTAATCCATATAAAAGATTTTAAATTGCGAGTTAAAATCATTGCAAATATAACCCTATCGCATTTTTCGCAATAATAAAAACATCGCAATAATTTCTGAATTTACAATATTTAGATTTTTTATTTTTGATCCAGGTTTTAAATTAGAACTTAAGTTCTTAAGAATCCAAAACAAAACTGAGTTTGATTTTCGCAAACATTGAATTCCTTGGGTGTATTGATATGCTGAATATAAACATGTATTTATATTTTTGATTTTAGGCCCAGTTTTCAAGTTGGTCAAAATTGGGGTCCAACATTTAACTTTGTTTGATTTGAACAAAAAATGAATATATGGGGTTCTTTGATATTATATTTTGATATTGCTGAATCCAACCATACAATTTGATTTTTGGGCCATGTTATCGAATTGGTCTACAATCAGGTCAAAAGGATAAAAAAAAACTTGTTTGATTTCATCAAAAATCTAATTATTGTGGTTCTTTGATATGCCAATTCTAACTGTGTTTTTAGATTTAAAGTGTCTGGTCCCATTTTCTTATTTGTCTTCATTAAGGTCGAAAGGGTCCAAAATGTAATTATTTTGATAAATAAAACTTGAATACTCGAGTTTTTTTGTTATGCTGAATCTAAACATGTATTATTTTTTTGGAATTAGGGCCCAGTTTTCAACTTGGTCCAAATTTGGGTTCAAAATTTAGCTTAGTTTGATTTCAACAAAAACTGAATATTTGGGGTTCTTTGATACATTTGTTTGCAAAATCTAACCATGTATTTAGATTTTTGATTTTGTGTGCCCTGTTATCAAATTGGTCCACATTGAGAGCAAAAGGGTCCAACATTTAAATTTGTTTGATTTTATTAAAAACTGAATTCTTGAGATTCTTCGATATGCTGAATCAATCCATCGCCATGTATTTAGATGTTGGATGTTGAACTATACTAGGTAACTTTAATTCTTTAGGTTCATTAGACCACATTCATTCTGTTTCAGAAACTGATGATGTGCCAACTATTTAATCACAACTGCAAATTCAGAGCTGTATCAAACTTATTTGTTGTGTTCATACTTACCAAAACTGTTCAAGGTTCGACCTCCTTGGCCAACGAGACAACTCTCCATCTGAGTCACAATTTGTAAAAGTAAACCATTATAGGTCAGAGTTAGGTATGAGTATAATGTTCTAGGGAACAATCAGAAGAAACCATAATCAGACTATATATGATTGTCATATTTTAGAGAACGATTGGTAATCAGATGCACTGTTCTCAGAAATTTGCTGGTGACTATGTTTAATGAACGAGTTGGAAATCAGTATTTTCAGACACTGTCTGGTTTTTATTCAAAAGAGACCAAGTGGAAATCATCATTTTCTGAAGTAAAACAGCTTTTGTTGGATAGAAAATTTATAAAATGATCGGTAAAATGGTTATTTGAGCAATTGATAATAGCTGAATGTCAAGCAGCAGATAATAAATGCTAATTCAGTATGGTTCTCTTAAAAATTACAGTACTGCTGAAGAGATCAGAGTACTAAATTGAAATGCAGAGGATATCATAGAACAGGTTAATATATCTTGTCAGTTGCTGAACTATTGAGGGGCATGTAACTGTTTTTGGTCATTTCCCGTTTACCACAATTGTTCTTTTAATTTGCTGGAGACAAAAACTATTCTCGTCAATCACGTTTGACTCAAATTTAGTACGAACAAAGTTAAAGCACAAAAATCTGAACTCCAAGGAAAATTCAACTAAAGTCCGTAGTCACATGGCAAAATCAAAAAACAAAACACATTTAGTGAATAAACAACAAGTGTGGTACATGAACAGGTATTTTCAATTTTAGAAAATGGTGGATTGAACCTGATATTTTAGCGCTAAACCTCTGACTTGAACGACAGTTGCAATCACTTCCGTTTTATTTACAACGATGCGTGAACAAAACCGAATAAACAAAATAAAAAGTCAAAACATGGGTACAGCAGTCATCACTGTGTTACAATCTTAAAACAAACATTTTTTCAAAAAAGCACAAATACTTTTATCAAATCAAAAACACATTCAAAGTTTCTCGTGTCTGACATAAGATACGTTACATAGGAAGAAATTTGTCGTTCAATGTTTATACAAAACAATTTTGGGAAAGTTTGTATTCAGACCTAGGGTTAAACAATCAAAAGTATGTTAAAATAATTTCAGAAATAGACCGAGATTTAAAATTCTCCAGAAGTTTAGAATTTTTAAGAATCCACAAATGGTTAATACCACTGTTCAGTATCTTGCATATTCCTCCATTAATTGTGGAGCATTACCCAAAGGGTATAATTTAATGTGATTATGGCCTTTCAAGTTCTGTATTTTTGTGATTTTACCTTTTAGCAACTATATACACCTTAAAACATAAGGAAACATTTAATTATACACAGATGATTGAATTTGGTTATAATACTTACTAAATAATAAATATCATTGGATTGTCATCATAAAGTTTAAAAAAGTATATAATAATTCATATGTGCTGGTGTGTAAGAAAACGTTTAGTAACAACAACATATACAATGATATAATTACAAAAAAGTATTAAATGGTGTCAAATTTAACTTACTTATAATTAAGTTTTATAAGTAATACAAAATTAAATCATTGACTGATTTTTATCCTTTTTTTTTTAAAAATTCTGAAATAAAAGGTCAATTACTCCTCTTAACAAAGTTTAAGAATTATATCAGATTGCGTGATTTTGCATCTCATTGTTCAATATTTCCTTGGGGTAAAGTTCAGGTTGCATGAAATTGATGATTAAATGTTCACTTTTTTCTGAAAAAAAAAACTATTTTAAAACTAAAATGAACATTTGTGTGCTTTTGAGATGCTCAGATGGCAGGAAATTGCATCTGGGGGGGGGGGGGGGGGGGTGAGGGCATGAGATGGTTTACCAAAACAAGTTTGGTAGTCCTGTATCCCCTTATGTTAGTGTCTAACCTTGAGTTTCACCTTTCTTTTTCATACCGTTATACTAAGATCTTAATGAATCTATAACCTTTATCAGCTGAAATTACAATTACACTTTTGATTCATCAGTATGTAATAGTTATTCAATAATTTTGTTTTTTAATTTCAAAGTTTACGTGTTTTTAATGTATATATGACAGGTGTTTGAAGTGTTTGAGCTGTTGTTGTTACCATTTTTTAGAGACTTTTCGTATTTTTTATTGCATATTTTTAATTTTCCATATTCTATAAAAGGTTGGACTCTTTTCTTCAGTTCTACCAAATGGAAGATATATTGCCACTTTTTGGAGTGACAGTGCATTCTTTTGTATTAAAGGATCACTTAAAAATATTTTTTTCCTCTTTCGTATATACTGATCTATTAGTGTATTTATTTTTTCACTTCCAAACGATGGTCTTAATACATTGGTTCACTTCCAAATTAGAATTAACAGTTCGAAACTGCAATTTTGGACCTTTACACTTTTATAAGTGTTTTGAAATGTACATTTTTGTACAGTGTATTCTTGACCTGATTCCTGTGTTCTGTTTTTGCTTGGTGTTAACTTATATCTAGACGTTTGATTATTTTTGTGTTTCCAATGTATATTTGAAGATTCGTCAATCAATTGATTGCTCACTTCATCATGCAAAAGATTGATGTTTTACTCTGTTAATCCGTAACTTTTGAGTGTAATTTAATTGCAAAGAGTTGTTACATGCAGATTCTTAAATCCTTCAATTGTTCATCATTGTATTTTATGTTAAGTATTGAGGTATGCTATTCTTTATTATTTGTTAATACATTTTATTTGTAAAGTAATATGAAAATGTGAGTCATTAGTCTTTTTAACATAAATGAGACACTTGATTATTTGGTATCGTCGCATGTAAATACATATATTTGTTAAGAAATTTAGAAGTATTAGTCATGAGTCATAAAGATAGATTAGACACTTATTTGTTCGGTATAGACGCAGGTAAAATGTACAAGCGAGCTATTCGTCTTATATAGATAACTAAGATGTGAATATCTATAACTCAGCCTTATCAAATAGTTTTCTTTATATATGTATATATTTTAGATTTTTTAACTTGATCTTTAGTTTAACCGCGTAGAGATTGCATTTGAAACACATTTTCATGAAGCAAGAAATATTATCTTGTATGTCTATGCATATATCTATCCTAACCAATAAATTTATGAACATTAACATCATTTCTTGGTACATCACACTATACCTGCATCATTGTTTCATTTTTTTCATCAACCAACCAAAACTGTTTGTGATCACAAAAAGGCCTTTATCTTACACGTTTTAGTATACTACAAAATCTTAAAGATACAAATTGTTAATTCATTAGCACAGGTGCCTTTGATTATATCTATGTCTTTTTTGGATTTGCTGTTACTTACTTCGAATTGAATTCCAATTAAGGAATATATCTACCTCAGGTATTGCTCCAATTTCTCCTTTGTCTATGTTTAGCTTGACTGAATTGTTGTCCTTTCAGTTTGATTAGCTCTTCGATGATTGTTTTTGGTTTTGGACTTTTTTCAATATTTTGACATCGTGCATCACTAATAGATATTAATTGTCCAGACGCAAATGTGTTGCCCTAAAAAAAGGTACCCTTAATATCATTATTTCAAAAGCATCTTACTAAAAGTAAATTTCAGAGCAGATACTCACAACTAGCCTTGATTGGGCTTATATGAGTCTGTATTTTAAAAGATCCCGTCATTATGGTATAGTTCTATAATAAATTCGAAAATACGTTGAACGACAAACGAAACAATAGTTTTTAATTGCGTAGTGGTATTAAACATTTGTGAATTCTTAGAAATTCTAAAGACATTCTGGACAATTCTCGGTCTATTTCTGAAATAAGTTATAACATACTTTTTAACAATGTATGCCAACATTCCCAATGTTAAACTATTAAATAGTTTGGTATAAACATTTAACGACAAAATGTCTTCCTGTCTCAAGTCGTGCATGCGACGCAATGAATGTGTTTTTAATTTGATAGATGCTTTTGAGCTCTTTTGTAAATTGTTTCTTTAAAACTGTGATGACTGCTGTACCGATTAACTGTCATATTCCTGACTTGATACAGGCATTTTCAAATGTAGAAAATGGTGGATTGAACCTGATTTTATAGCACTAAACCTCTCACTTGTATGACACTGGTATCAAATTTCGTTATATTCAAAACGATGCATGAACAAAACAGACATAAAGAATAAAAACGTCAAAAAATTGGTACAGAAGTAATCACTGTGTTACTATCTAAAACCAAACATTCATTTGCCAAAAAAAAAACCCACACAAAAGCATTTATTCAATTAAATAACACGTTTAACATATAAGGACTTTTTAGAACAAATATGACCATACGAAATTCTTATGACAGGACAGAAAATAAAGAAGTTACTTTTATCTTTAAGTGAAGGCCATGTTAGCCAGGTGTTAGGGAGATTAAACTCGAAATCTAGATGACTTTTCAGCATTATGTCACCGCGCTTTTTATAATACCAACTTCGACTTAAATAATAGTGTAACATCACAACATAGAACGACACTATAAAATATCAATTTAGACAATAACAATCAAAACCAAGGAGTAAACAAAAACTCGTAAAACCAAAAGACATTTACGTCAACAGTTATAAATAATAATTAAGAAACAACACGAACTCCACTAAAAATCGGGAGTGAAATCAGGTACTCCGATCAATCAAAAGACATGCCAGCACTAGTGAACATATACCGAAAAAATACATTTAATTTATGATACAATGTAAATACAAAATCAGTAAAACAAAGGCATGACTAATAAACAGTAGTATACCACTGTGAATTTTAAATAGTTTCAGAGAAACAAAAGTAACTTTGAACAAAAAATCCGCCATTTACCATAATATAATACACTAAAAAATTCAAATAATTTTGTTGTTAGCTTTACAGTTTAAATGGAGAAAGGCAATATTTTTACAAAACATATAATGTTGATGTTCATTGTCCGGAGAAGTGAAAAAAAATAAGTAATACCACACACTTATCAAAGCTGGTATATAGACCAGATATAACCCAAAAAAGTAAACATTAGAAGACATAATAGCATTATAAGTCGTATCAATCGGTCGAATTAACAAAAATATACGATTTGAGAGTACTCGTAGTTGCTGACAGCGGGTAAAAATAGCTGAACATGTATTTTGTCGAATTGTTAATTACAATTACGTACACACGTAGATTTAGAAATACCATCATATGTGTTGGTACAGAGATATGCTAAAGGCAAACCGAAAATATAATTGCATATGCAGAATCACACAAAGTAAATATTTCTATTAGGTTTGATCATTTAACTTATGTTGTTAATCCTTTGTAACTGGGTCTCACGTTTAGCCTTTTGGTTTAAATTATCAATATAATGAGTGGACACACTTTATAACATGTTATTAGGAAATAAGACTTTAAATAAATGATAGATGAGTATCTAAATTTTTTGAAAAATCAGAGGAATCTTTCTTTGTTCCTTTGAAATTTCAACCAAAGATTAAGAACTGGATCTACCATCACTGTATTGGATACCTAAACTACATAAGTGTCCTTACAAACAACGGTATATTGCTGGGTCTTCCAAGTGCTCCACGAAACCTCTTTCTAAATTTTTAACATCTGTTTTATCAGCAATCAAAGACGGGCTTCAAAGTTATTGTGAAACTGCCTATTCTAGAGGTGGCGTGAATCAGATGTGGAGACTTAAAAATTGCAAAGATCTTTTAGAGTACATACAATCTAACTCTCTTTCATCTTGTAACAGTATTAAAACATTTGGCTTTTCTACTCTTTACACAAGTATTTCACATTCCAAACTAAAAGACAAATTGAAAGAGTTGGTATTGCTTTGCTTCATAAAAAAGAATGGCCAACGTAGAAACAAGTATCTTGTCTTAGGGAGGAATAAATCCTACTTTGTAAAGGATCACTCTGATTCAAACAAAAAATTCTCTGAAACTGATATTATTAAGATGCTTGATTTCTTGATTGACAACATATTTCTTACGTTCAGAGAACGAGTTTTTCAACAGACCGTCGGTATTCCAATGGGAACAATCTCTACTTGCCGACTTATTTCTTTATTATTATGAGGCTGACATCATGCAGGAACTTCTTATGAAGAATGATATGAAGTTAGCAATATCCTTTAACTCTACTTTCCGCTACATAAATGATGTTCTTTCACTAAATAATTCAAAATTTGGTGACTATGTGGAACGCATCTATCGCATTGAACTAGAGATAAAGGATACTACAGATACAGTTAAGTTTGCTTCATATCTTGAATTACATCTTGAAATTGACAATGAGGGTCGATTGAAAACAAAACTTTACGACAAAAGAGATGATTTCAGCTTTCCAATTGCGAACCTTCCATTTATAAAAGAGGGACGAAAGACACCAAAGGGACAGTCAAACTCGTAAATCTAAAACAAACTGACAACGCCATGGCTAAAAATGAAAAAGACAAACAGAAAAACAATAGTACACATGACACAACATAGAAAACTAAAGAATAAACAACACGAACCCCACCAAAAACTAGGGGTGATCTCAGGTGCTCCGGAAGGGTAAGCAGATCCTGCTCCACATGCGGCACCCGTCGTGTTGCTTATGTGATTACAAATCCGGTAAATAGTCTAATTCGGTAGGTCAAATTCATGAAAGGGAAGGGGATTGTAGTTACGACGTAAGGAACATATCCGATATCATTTGTGAAACGGTTATTCCATAACGGTCAACCAACTCGTGATGGCGTCCGTAAAATTTACGAAGGGATGATTTCAACTTCACCATTTGGAACTCTTGGTTTAATAGCTTCCTTGTGAGCAGTAACCCTCTATCAAGAAAATCATGATAGGAAATGCAAGCACGGGAATATCGTATCAATTTGGAGATATATACCCCGTATGCAGGTGCTGCTGGAATGTTGCTACTTAGAAATGGAAAGTTCACAATTGGAAAGCTGAAATCATCTCTTTTGTCGTAAAGTTTTGTCTTCAACCGACCCTCATTGTCAATTTCTAGATGTAAGTCAAGATATGAAGCCGACTTAACTGTATCTGTAGTATCCTTTATCTCCAATTCGATGGGATAGATGCGATCAACAAAGTCACCAAATTTTGAATTGTTCATAATCATAAAGAAACAAGTCAGCAAGTAGAGGGGCACAGTTTGTTCCCATTGGGATGCCGATAGTCTGTTGAAAAACACGTCCTCCGAACGTAACAAATATGTTGTCAATCAAGAAATCAAGCATCTTGATAATATCGGTTTCAGAGAATTTTTTGTTTGAATCAGAATGGTTGTTTACAAAGTATGATTTATCCCTCCCTAAGACAAGATACTTGTATCTACGTTGGTTTAAGTAGCAACATTTCAGCAGCACCTGCATACGGGGTATATATCTCCCAATTGATACGATATTCCAGTGCTTGCATTTCCTATCATGATTTTCATGATATAGGGTTGCTGCTCTCAAGGAAGCTATTAAACCAAGAGTTCCAAATGGTGAAAATGAAATCATCCCTCCGTAAATTTTACGGACGCCACCACGAGTTGGTTGAACGGGTGCAAATGTGGAGCAGGATCTGCTTACCCTTCCGGAGCTTCTGAGATCACCCCTAGTTTTTGGTGGGGTTCGTGTTGTTTATTCTTTAGTTTTCTATGTTGTGTCATGTGCACTATTGTTTGTCTGTTTCTCTTTTTTCATTTTTATCCATGGCGTTGTCAGTTTGTTTTAGATTTATGAGTTCGACTGTCCCTTTGGTGTCTTTCGTCCCTCTTTCAAGGATCACCTTAAGGATGTATTCTTCTGACTTTTCAGTCTCGTGCAGTCTCGTTGAAATCTCGTTCTTGAATGATTTCCGAAACATGTGCTACAAGTGGAAAATATCAATCAATTTTAAAAATATTATAATCAAACATTAAATTGTGTTGTTACAATAAATGGTTTTTGAGTAATCCAGTTTCAAATTTTACGACCAATCAAGTCTGTATTTTTGCCTAAAATTTTGAGAAAATGGATGAGGGATACAAAAAAAGAATTTAAAAGAATCATGTACGTCCCATATCATTTGGTCTTTTCAAATTTCTTAGATAAGTAATTTTTCAATCATTTATAAAAAAATAAGTTTAAAAAATATGCATTCTTTCTTAAAACTGAGAAAAATCACAAAAATACAAAATTTACGGCATGGTAAATTTTACACAAAAAAAGCGTCAAAATATGATAAACTGTCTTATTTTAACAACTACCTATAGTTTTTTTAAGTAATTTATTTTTCAGATCGATCCACTTCATCATTATAGAAAGTATGAAACAAAGTTTAATTGTGGAACTGTGATTTTTTTTCACAATAATAGCCCCAAAATAGGTAAAAATCGATGACAATGGGAAAATCATCAAAATTGATCATTTTCAAAGGGCCGTAGCAAGAAGTGCACCACCATTCACCATGTTCACCAATTAGTTTGTTACAGTCTTATAAACCAAACAATCAGGTTAAGAAAAACAGTATAATTCTAGAAATTTTAGGCTTCTCAGAGGTGTACATCCTTAAAATTCTTTGCCGAGTGAGAGATAAGAAAGATATAATTGGGATTGAAAATAAAATAAATTTAATACAATTAAGGGCAGCCAAAAGACCTGACAAACCGGTTAAAACTTTCTCATGATTTCTGGGAGTAAGTATATAATCTTTTAACAAAAATCAAAGGAGTAGGTCCAGTAAGACCCCTTTTCGGCCCCAAAATATAGCAGTTTTACAAAATTGTTAAAATGTAAACTTTTAGTGATTTGTGAAATAGTTGAATGCTTCTGCTACATACATATGGACTGTTTTTGACAATGCAATGCACATATATCGGGTACTAGCACCATTAAGTCATGCTTAATTTCTGAAATCTTCACAATTCTAGCATTTAAAATTAATTTTTACTGTTTTCATGTAAAACGAAAGTGGCCGCATTCGTGTTCATCCTTAATACTGAAATGTAAGCTGTATTTTATGATAATACATAACATATATAAAGGTTGAGGAAGAAACACGGATGCAGCCACTTTCATTTTTGACAAAAACCATCTGAAAAGTGACATTTTTTTTGCATATTTGGTAGATTTTTCATATTTAAGATTAAATCGGATCGTTTTTAATGACTAAATCAGTTAAAATCTTTCACATAAGCTAATTGATTCAAAAGAAATAGACACTTAAGTGTTTAAAAAGTGGTCAAAATCTTTCGTCAGATGAACCTAAAATTTGAGGCCGAAACCCGTCCTTACCGGACCTACTCCTTTCAAGATTATTGTTAAAAAATTACTTTCGAATACAAAAAATTAATTAAGGGGTAATATGTGTTTAGCGTTTTTATGGTTTGGACAAAATTACTTTATTCCAGCAAATTAGAAATTTAAAAAGAAAACGTCGTAAATTAAATGTTTGCAAGCGAGTTAGCATTACGAAAGATACGCTTAAACTTGGAACACATATTTGACAAAATTAGCTTCGATTTATAGTTCTCAAGAAAACCGAACGTTGATTTATTTACAACGCTTCACTTTCACAGAACAAGACCAAAGAAGCTAAAATAATCCAAAATATATCTATGAATAATTACCTAAAATAAAACTTGGCACAGATGCCAGTCGTAGTGTTCACGGGTGTCATTCGGTTTATCGAGAGAAATGGGCGTGAAAGAATAACTAACGGCGGTCAAGTATTGAGAGACGATCGTGAAAGTTCTGGTAACGGATCGTGAAAGGCATTTAATGTACATTCTAGTTCAGAATCTTTTAAAAAATCGCTTAATTTTCAAAACGCGGAACAATTCCGAACAAAAAAATATGTCTGTCAAAATGGTTTAACTTCCTCAACATAACTGTGAAAGAAGATAAAGAAAATATGAAGTACTTTTTGAAAAAACACAAAAGGCGCAATGCGTGTCTATGAAATTAATTACAAATAACACGCTTTGGGTACCTATAATGGTCATATTTCAGAATATCATGATATATTTGAAATTTAATCTTTGGTGTACTTGACAGTACAGTAAAATAAAAGTATATTCTTCCATTAAAAGCGTTAATTTGTTTTTGAAAACCTTGAACTTGTTGAATTTCCATCAAACTTGATAGTGAAAGATCAGGCAACGTATTTTTTTTCGATCGTGAAAGAAAATGCGTGACCAGACTTAATACTAGTAATCAGAAATCAGTATTTCTTTTACCATTTGATAAATCTGCAAGTGGTTGAAGCCTGTAACTATTTTGATAAGGATGAACATTAAAGCTATTATCTTTTTTTTCTATTCAACACTTTACCTCGAAAGATAAAAAAAACACCAACTAATAACGTGTATAAATAAGTGTGAAAGATTCATCTCTGTGAATCGGTCTAGTGGACTTCATGCACACCGACACTAGTTAGCCAATAATATGGATATGCAACGTTTAAACCAAAATGTTATCCATCAAACAAAAAATCATAGCAAAAACAGCACATTTCATGTGTAATTTTCGATTGAACGATAACCAACATTTTGTGCAACAGAACCTTTTTAAGTTCTTTATAAACAACGCAGATAAGGATTGATTTAACTATATAGTACATATTATAGAATAACAAAGCGCAAATGCTGTAATGTCTTGTTTGCTTTACTTATGATAGTATATTTGTTGAACGTCTATAATATAAAGGGTTTTACTAGAAGTGTCAAATGCGCTTAAGATTATCAATGTTTCCAAAAAAAGGTCAAGGTCAGATGAACCATGCCATACAGATCTCTACAAATATCCCGTACACCAAATAAATGTGTTCCGATCTTTACAGTGCCTTAGAAACTGACAAATGTAAAAGTTATGCTTGGCCAATTAATTCGAAACATAAGCATGATAAGGTTAAAAGTATATGAACCCTGACCGACAGCCAGACATAGACATCTTTCCATCATTTAATAAATCAAACACAATTGAAGTCATCATGGTCATATAAGAAACATGCAGACAGACATGTACACCATACACGAAACACCTTGTCGCTATTACATACATGTATATATTCAATGGGCCAAACATAAAACAAACATTGCCGAATAATGCATGATATTGAGTTCAATTTTAGTTGAAACCTTGCACAAGTCGAAAATATATACTTTACAATCATAATAACAGACAGTTATCCTAAAGCATCTGAAATTACAGCCTTTGCCCTGTATATATTTGTTTGAATCACATCAATAACGTAGGAGAAATTTGCCAATTTCCTTTTCGTCTTTCAGTATAAATTTATCGGGTGCGTAAGTTTGTTTGCTAATCAGTTGGCGCATGTCTTTAGTCGCAAGACTGAGATTGAAAGATACATATGCTCACAAGGAAGCTATTAAACCAAGAGTTCCAAATGGTGAAGTTGAAATCATCCCTTCGTAAATTTAACGGACGCCATCACGAGTTGGTTGACCGTTATGGAATAACTGTTTCACAAATGATATCGGATATGTTCCTTACGTCGTAACTACAATCCCCTTCCATTTCATGAATTTGACCTACCAAATTAGACTATTTACCGGATTTGTAACTACATAAGCAACACGACGGGGGCCGCATGTGGAGCAGTATCTGCTTACCCTCCCGGAGCACCTGAGATCACCCCTAGTTTTTGGTGGGGTTCGTGTTGTTTATTCTTTAGTTTTCTATGTTGTGTCATGTGTACTATTGTTTTTCTGTTTGACTTTTTCATTTTTAGCCATGGCGTTGTCAGTTTGTTTTAGATTTACGAGTTTGACTGTCCCTTTGGTATCTTTCGTCCCTCTTTTAGGCTTGTAACAAATTCATTCTTGTCTAGTTGACTCAGAACTGAACCTTCGAAATGTTTCAGACGATCGTATAAATCCATTATCTGTTTATACATGGTTTGAAATTGGTCCTGTTCAATTTTCAGTGGTATTTCTTCGTATCCAAGTAAATCGACGTCACCAGAATCAGTTGTCAAACCTTGTGCAAATTTCTTACCATCAAATGTTAGTGCAAAAGAATTGGATGGATTCGTTGAAACAACTTTCTTAACCATGAAATCAAATTTACCGGGTCCTTTAATATCGGGTAGATTCAGATCTGTGTTAAAAGTCTCAATATGAATATGGCTGGGAACGGCAAAATTGATGAGAGCGTTGTCGGGAACATACAATCCTTTGCTTGTATGACATGATTGTCCAGTGTTCTTATATCCAGTCATAAATCTTTGAAAACGTCCATGAAATAGAATTTTACCAATATACCAGAACTGCTTTGTTTCTTTAAACGGATACCGCATTAATATTGTTGTGGGTGTACTCCAAAATCTTAAAATGTCACAAAGCAATAACTAGAGGCTCTAAAGAGCCTGTGTCGCTCACCTTGGTATATGTGAATATTAAACAAAGGAAGCAGATGGATTCATGACAAAATTGTGTTTTGTTGATGGTGATGTGTTTTTAAATCTTACTTTACTAAACAGTCTTGCTGCTTACAATTATATCTATCTATAATGAACTTGGCCCAGTAGTATCAGTGGAAATGCTAATTAAAAATTTACAAATTTTATGAAAATTGTTAAAAATTGACTATAAAGGACAATAACTCCTTAAGGGGTCAATTGACCATTTCGGTCATGTTGACTTATTTATAGATCCTACTTTGCTGAACATTATTGCTGTTTACAGTTCATCTTTATCTATAATAATATTTAAGATAATAACCAAAAACAGCAAAATTTCCTTAAAATTACCGATTCACGGGCAGCAACCCAACAACGGGTTGTCAGATTCATCTGAAAATTACAGGGCAGATAGATATTGATCTTCGGGACAGGTGAGCTAAAAAGCAAATATTTGAAAAGTCGAATTTCTTATTTGCTATCAGATTGAAGAACATTAAAAGATACTGCAGGAATCCAAACCTTGCTATTTCTTTGATAACAATTGGTAATAACTTTACTATCTCATTCATTTCCACATCATCTTCACAATATTCGTGTGTTGCTTCTGTAACAATATTTGCATCTTCAACCTCTTCCATTGGCTCACCTTCACTGGATTATTTTTTTTCTGCGTTTTGTCACCCACTGTCTTTTCTTATTGCCGTAGTTGTAATTTAATTTTCTTTTCATTTTCGGAAAATATTAATACTTTGAAATGCTTAAACCTATGAAGGATATTGACCTATCTAGCCTGTCTCAATTCCAATAACAAATATCAATTATCATTTAAAGGAAGAATAATTTGAACGTCTTCGTAGCATCAGATCTTTCACGATCCTTTTCACGATCTTTAAAAATGCGGAACGTGATCTTTCACGATCCAAAAAAATCAATTTTGTGTGAATAGTTCTTTATTTACCAAGTTTCAGGTTATATTTATACAAAATAACTATGAGAACCGTTTAATTAATTCAAATACAATGCCCTTATTTTGATAAAAGTAGTTTATCTAGTTGAATTTGTGGAAAAATCGTGTTTGTTTACATTGTTTAAGTCATTGAAATGTCGAGAAGCAATCTGCCTTTTGTCGTTTTGTAATAACTGTGTACTTTTGAAACTGGATATTCTGAAATACTGATCATAATGTTGAATCATTTTGACAGACAGTTTTATTTTGTCGTAAATGTGTCTGTGTACTTAATTAAATTAGAATATTTACTGATCTTTCATATGTCTTCTCGATTAAATGTCTTTCACGATCCGTTACCAGAACTTTCACGATCGTCTCTCAATACTTGACCGCCGTTAGATATTCTTTCACGCCCATTTCTCTCGATAAACCGAATGACACCCGTGGTGTTTGAATCGACAGATACGTGGTTTATATATTTCCTTTCAGATGAACCCAAACAAGACATATAACCTTTTATATTTTAGACAGTAACTCGAGATGTACATCAGATGCGCATTTCGTTAAAGAAAGACACATAAATTAAATAAAAGACCAAACATTATACCCGATTGAAGTGAACGGAGAACCAACCATTCTTAAAAATTTTGCAAAATACAGCTACGGTTATCATTTCCATATTAAGTATTTCGTAAACAGTTAAATTATAATCATGGAAATATCAACAACGATTCATGACAAGACAGAAGTTCTGATTACTTGGCTGTGGATACCCTCGGGGAGAAAAAAAAAACTCAACCAGCAGTGGCTTTAACTGATTGGTTGTATATGAACTCCAAGATACCAGGAGATTGACATTTTGTGCGCCAGACGCACGAATCATCTCAACAAGACTCTTCTTTGAGCACTTTACTTACTATTAATTATAAACACATATTCGATTAAAAACCTCAGGTTAATGACTTGTATGATTGTGGAGAAATACCAATTGCAAATACAATAGGGGAGAAAACTCATATAAGGGTTGATCAAAACGCTTCGACTTACTGGGTTGAATTTGCGCCTTATTGTAAACAGTTATTTGGAAAACACATCATATCATTAATTGTTACAATTTCTTTTGAATAAAGATAACAAGCAAATTTCAAAATTTAGGTCATGACCCTGACCTTGACCTCAATTTCCGCCAAATGGACCAAGGACTCCAGATCAAAATAATTTAAACCTATACGAATTAAATCTGTGTGAATGTATCCAACATATCGCCTATCTTAAATTTTCAAAGCGAAATGACTCCCATTAGATGACAAATCGATTCAGCGATTTTAATAGGTTTAACACAGAAAATAAATTACCGTAAAGGAAAACAGGCTGTTTTATGCCCAGCGTACTGTAACGGCAAAAGGAAAAATAAGATAGAAACAGTTGTTTCTATTTCGCAATTGGGAATACAGATCAAGGTTATCTACGATAGTCGTTATACTGTATATATTGAAATACGTGATAAACTGTACTCAGCATTTACTTTGGAGTGATGACACACCCGTACATCTGGAAAAATTGTAAGGCATTACAGTGCCTAGGTATAAATCCTTTAAATGTTTTTGTTTGTTCCAACAGAAATTTATGGGAGGTTCCTGTCATTAAATGGGTGTTATGGGTGCATTTGTTTTCGATAGAGAGGCAATAGACATATGTACCAAAGTAAATGATTAACACTGTGTAACTGTTTATTCAAGTACAATCAAGGTATTTGTGTATTTAACCATCTTGAGAAGTTTCGAAAAGGATTGTCAACACCTTCTCATGAACTCTTATAACGATTGTTAGTGATATTCAATACTTTTAATACTTAAGAAGAAGGTCAAGAGCTCTTCAAAGCAAAATTTTTTCAAGATCATGACAAACGTGAATTATTTGCACGAGTAAAGCTGTCATAAGTTTAGCTTATCAGAATATGCTTTGTTAAAAAAAGAGGGACGAAAGATACCAAAGGGACAGTCAAACTCATAAATCTAAAACAAACTGACAACGCCATGGCTAAAAATGAAAAAGACAAACAGAAAAACAATAGTACACATGACACAACATAGAAAACTAAAAAATAAACACCACGAACCCCACCAAAAACTAGGGGTGATCTCAGATGCTCCGGAAGGGTAAGCAGATCCTGCTCCACATGCGGCACCCGTCGTGTTGCTTATGTGGTTACAAATCCGGTAAATAGTCTAATTCGGTAGGTCAAATTCATGAAAGGGAAGGGGATTGTAGTTACGACGTAAGGAACATATCCGATATCATTTGTGAAACGGTTATTCCATAACGGTCAACCAACTCGTGATGGCGTCCGTAAAATTTACGAAGGGATGATTTCAACTTCACCATTTGGAACTCTTGGTTTAATAGCTTCCTTGTGAGCAGTAACACTCTATCAAGAAAATCATGATAGGAAATGCAAGCACGGGAATATCGTATCAATTGGGAGATATATACCCCGTATGCAGGTGATGCTGGAATGTTGCTACTTAGAAATGGAAAGTTCACAATTGGAAAGCTGAAATCATCTCTTTTGTCGTAAAGTTTTGTCTTCAAATGGGATTCATGTGATCCACATAGTCACCAAATTTTGAATTGTTTAGTGAAAGAATGTCATCTATATAGCGGAAATAAGAGTTAAAGGATATTGCTAACTTCTTATCTTTCTTCCTAAGAAGTTCCTGCATGAAGTCAGCCTCATAATAATAAAGAAACAAGTCGGCAAGTAGAGGGGCACAGTTTGTTCCCATTGGGATGCCGACAGTCTGTTGAAAACACGTCCTCCAAACGTAACAAATATGTTGTCAATCAAGAAATCAAGCAACTTGATAATATCGGTTTCAGAGAATTTTTTGTTTGAATCAGAGTGATTCTTCACAAAGTAGGATTTATCCCTCCCTAAGACAAGATACTTGTATCTACGTTGGCCTTCTTTTTTATGAAGCAAAGTAATACCAACTCTTTTAATTTGTCCTTTAGTTTGGAATGTGGAATACTTGTGTAAAGAGTAGAAAAGTCAAATGTTTTAATACTGTTACAAGATGAAAGAGAGTTAGATTGAATGTATTCTAAAAGATCTTTGGAATTTTTAAGTATCCACATCTGATTCACGCCACCTCTAGAATAGGCAGTTTCACAATAACTTTGAAGCCCGTCTTTGATTTCTGATAGTCTCCCTACTAAACATGCACCACTTCAGGGGCAACCAACAGTTTAAATACAGTTACATTGACAAAAAGAGAAGAAAAGTCCATTAATCAGGTAGGCCACGGTCTTTAGAGAAACGCTTCACATTATATTGTCAAAGTATATGTCCAAAAATCGGTAGTTAAGATTGACAACTAAAATTGACAAAATGAGATTTTTGAGGAAAAGGAGGAGGAAAAAGTAAAATCACAAAACTTAGAGGAAAATCAATTCGGAAAGTACATAATCACATGGCAAAATCAAAAAAGAAAACACATCAATGTCATTGCTATTTGTTTTTGGATCAATTTAAAGAGAATTCATTGGACCACAACAATAGGTATTGTAGAGATGACATTGGTGTTTCGTTTAGGAAAAACTGAAGTGTTAATGTTAATAAATCTGAAATTGACACAACTAGACTCAAGCAATAGTAAGGACAATTTAAGTTAATGTTGTACAATTTACCAAGATTGTGAGAAGTAGCAATCAACACAATTGTCACATTGCATCACTTGATCATCTCAATTTTATAATTCCTTCGATAAAACTGTTCTTTTAATAGCAATAATTTAAACATCCTAAACTTTGATATTCTCCAGTGTATTATAACATAACTGTCTCATCACAGGACATTTTATCTTTAAACCCTTATCCGTAAATATGCTGTTGTCATAATGAACAGTTATTATTTCCGATATCTTTTTATTACTCTGCAAATATACTTCTAAATTGATTTCTGAATTAAATGGTATAAACAATAATTTTAGAAAGTGTTAACTGTTTCATTGAACTCTCCCAAATATTATTCATCATTTGTTCCGTTTTCCCCGTATGTTTCTATGGTGAAACCGAATAATGATGTTAAATTAATATTGTACAATTTACCAAGATTGTGAGAAGTAGCAATCAACACAGATGTCACATTGCATCACTTGATCATCTCAATTTTATAATTCCTTCGATAAAACTGCTCTTTTGATAAAGAACATTTAAACAGCTGAAATAAATAATAATTTTAATTGAGTAAGTATTTACTGTTTCAATCATTTATTATTTGTTTCGGTTTTCTGTATGTTTCTATTGTGCAAGAGTAGTTTTACATATTGGTTAATGTTCTTCAAAGCAAATTTACAAATCGGAACGAATAAAACTGACGTTTCTTTTTTTTTTTTCAACACAATCGACGAAAAAGTTAATAAAGTTACTTAGTTACATACTTTCCGATGCATAAATTGGAATCCCAACTTTTTTGGATAATTTTCTAAACTCCATTTATTCATTTAACAAGAATGTGTCCTCAGTACACGAATGCCCCACTCGCACTATCATTGTATATATTCAGTGGACGCAGAAATTTGAATAAAAACTATAATTTGGCATTACAATTAGAAAGATCATATCATAAGGAACATGTTTACTAAGTTTCAAGTTGATTGGACTTTAACTTCATCAAAAACTACCTTGACCAAAAACTTTAACCTGAAGCGGGACAGACCGACGAACGAACGGACGGAAGAATGGACCCACAGATCAGAAAACATAATGTCCCTTTACTATCGTAGGTGGGGCATACAAAATTGAAAAACAAAACGGTATTAATACAATGTGTTCAAAGCGCTTACTGAATTTGTCTTTATCAGGAACGCTCAAAGAATTGTTAAAGAAAGCCATATAGATCAAAAGAAACACACACAGTTAAAGAGCAATATAAAAAAGTACCTTACAATATAGACAAACTAACGAGATTTGAACATTGTATCGTATTGTTCGACTTTTATAAAGCTGTTATAATCGGTGTAAATAACGGAGATAATACAATCACTTCACTTTGTGAACAAGCTTAATGTTAATACTTACTAGATTATTACTTTGATAACACAAGTCAATTGAAAAGGATCTATTCACAGTTGGAATTTGGATAAACCTGTCATTCATATTCTCAACTTTAACGACAGGGACTTATCATATACCAAAGAATGACGAACATTTAATCTTAAATGTCTTATCAATAACCATGTTGTTGTCATCACTTAATCTGTAAAATTGTTAGCATTGGTTTGAAATTGTTGTACACTTTTATAATTTCAGTTAGTTTTTTCACAGCTAACGAAATTTAAAAAGGATCGGTAAATATACGTGTCAAGAAATAACTTTAAGTCAGTGGAATATGACAGTTATTGTCCATTCGTTTTTATGCGTATTGTTATTTGATTTTGCCATGTGATTATGGACTTTTTGATAGAGTCTTAATTCGAATTGACATGATTCATTTGACATCGTGCTATACCGAAGAAGGATATCTGTTATCCGAAATATCTAACATATTGTTCGTTTTATTGTGTTTTTTGGTGATGTTGTACCCTTTCAGACTTCTTATGTAATGTATTATCATGATCATTATACTTAAGTCTATTATTTTGAAAAGCTAACTTTTTTAAGTTAATTTCAAAAATAATCAAAGTTAATTGATGAGGTAAATTGAAGTTGATGCTAAATATATATTTAATTAACATTGATAATTGTTTGACAAAAAAGGCATCAGAACACACTGAATACTTTTTTTCAATTTGTTAATATTTTACCCTTGTACATTTTATAAAATAGATATTGAAAAATCTCATGTCGCTATTCAAATTTGTTCAGTGTATAGTAACCTTTTGCGTAATATTGATTATTAATGAATATAAATTGTTTATAGCTTTTAAAAAATATTGCTTTAAAAACAACTAAACAAAACATTCTAGTTTTTATATATAAAAAAATACAATAGCTCAAATTAAACACAAGATGCGGGTCACGTTTAAAATAGACACATATGTGACGTCAAATAAAAACAGTTCAAAAGGCCAAATAGAGTACGAAGTAGGAGATAATTCAGAATGAAACATTCTGCAAAGTTTTGCCAATAACAGATCAGCTAATCTTTTCCTAGGGTAGAAAAGTTTAAGTGTTTTGAAATAATAAATTTATAATTCTGACCATATCAATGATGATTCATTGGAAGACAGACATTTTGACAATTGGCATTTGATACCTCGTAAAGGAAACATCCACAGTGTCATCGACTCAGAATTTGCAAATACATCAATTATAGATACCAGGATTTGAATAGTGTTCGACAGATGTGCGTGTCATAATATATATTATATCGGTTATTAGAACGAAATATATAAATATACATAAATCTAACGGGGGAGATAATGTAAGATTGACGAAAGTAATAAAGTCCAATTATATAATCATACCCGTATGTTATACATCACGTGTCGACAATCGTTTTAGTCCTTCTAACTTCGTATGATCATTATCAACAAAATGTGGTTATGTAAACAAGACTTATTAAGCTTATAAGGTAAGTTAAAAGACTTTTGTAGAATACATGAGACTTGTCGCAAATAAAGCATACTATTTTGTCCCACTTTATTGATAAGTGAACAATTGTACCTAGTCAACGAATACCGATGGGCGTATTTCATGATGTCACCATCAATTTTGGGGATACATAGAAATTTTGTGTAATCGAAGACTTATTGTGCCTATTAATTAATAACACTTTAAGGAATGATTCGTAATAAATGCATAAAGTGCACATGCAAATATCTAGTTTTAAAACAATACACAATACACTAACGAACCCACACACAAACACACTAGTACCGGGAATCGAACTTACACGTTTTTATGATCTTTGTACTACAATGGCAATCGGACCAGCAGGAACAATACGATAGCAACAATTGTGTAATGTTCGCAATCGGGAACACATATCCAGTTTATCTACGTTAGTATTGAATGGTAACAGGTTTTGTTATCGTATATATTGATACACGTGTTTATCTGTGCACACAATTTTTTACATCAGGAAATATTAAAAGGCATTACAGAACCTCAGTATAAAACATTAAGATGTATTTATAAACTTTTTCCTTCGATTTATTGTGCATCTTTGTGTGTTCCTACAGCAATTTATGAGAGGTTCCCGTCATGAAATGGTTGTTATGAACTGTATTGGTATTCGATAGAGCGGCAATACACATCTGTAGAAAAGTAAGTGATTAACACTGTGTAACTTCCCAGGTAGCACAAAACATTTTCAAAACATTTTTATAAGGTTGTATAAATGTCTTATCAAAACGTTGTCAAACAAATATTTTCGTGATGTTATGTAAATATTTTGTCTTTGATTTTTAAAACATTTTTTTTAAACATTTTTTGAAAATAATTTTACAATGATGTAAGAATATTCATAAAAATGTTTTCGATAATATTTTTTAAGATATTCTGTTTGAATGTTTTATAAATGTTCAGAAGATATGTAGGTTCTACCTCTGAAAAACATTTTAAAAGTATATAAGTAGAACATTCTTAACAATATTACTCTGATGTTTTAAAAATATTTTCTAAAAATGTTTCATAGAATGTTTAAATAACATGCCTTTAAGATATTTTAACAACATTTCTTCATAATATTCGATGAAAACATTTTGAAAACATGAAGCTTTAATATTGAGAAAATGAATTTATAAAACAATTTGTTGCTAATATTTTAACAACATTTTAAAATAATATTATGAACACATTTACCCAAAAACATTTAAAAAACGTTTCGCATTTAATATTGAGAAAATGAATTTATAAAACATTTTGTTGCTAATATTTTAACAACATTTCAAAATAATATTATAAACACATTTACCCAAAAATATTTAATAGAAAATGTTTAAACAATATTTTTAAGACATTAATTTAGGTTATGTAAAACAAATAATTTCATTAAATGACAGTGATTTGAGTGGTACTTGGTCCCATATATAGCATTATATAGTGTAGTGCTATTTTCCGGATTATCTGTTCCACTACCGACAACAAACTTTTTACAAATTTAAAATCTGACTGTTCCCGGTGACCAACGAACATGAACCCAAGGAATTTTGGAATCAGTAACCGGAAGTTTTATTTACCGCCATGCTGTAAACAAAGACAAAGGAAACGTAGAAAATAAAGAATAACCTTATCATGCGTTAAAACTGGTAAGATATGACACTAGTTTACATTTATAAATCATTGTTCTGCTTCTTAAAATATCTTGGTTAATTTGTTTAATATATTCAAAGAATTAATACGAGTGTAACATGTGTAAGCAAGTATAATGCAAAAAGGGGGGTGCTGATAATTTTAGTCTGCCTCGATGTTATGATGTTTATGTCCAGTGAACATTAGAATTATACTAAAATGGTTACCCTCAAGGGTTTTTTATATGATTTTAAAATCTATATAATTATAAATGCAACTACTTCATCTTGACTGCTTGTAACGACTCACCATGTCTGAAAAGTATTTTTACAAGTCCGTCCTTCATTTGCTTTAACAGACTAGGCTATTTAAGCAGCACTTTATTCACTCAATTGCTGGCGACATATCTACTAATCAAGGGAATCCCAAATACGCAATGGTTATCAAAGCTTTTGCTATTTGATAACGCGAGTGTTGTTGCCTCTATAATATATTGTTTTATGTTTATGTAACTCGTACATTTGTTTCGAGCCTTACAGCCTATCGCCAGGCCAGATAAATATGTATGTGCCGATCCCAAGACAGGAGTTTGACTCAGTTGTTGCCGGTCCATTTCTGACATATTTGTTTTTTCGTCAAACTTTATAAATAACAAGAATTATGCCGTTACTTCTTTTTTTGAATTGTTTTATCATACGCCTTTACAGGACGTATTATGGAATACCGTGTCGATCTATCTGTCCGTTCCTCTGTCTGTAGGTTGTGATCTTTGTACATGTACATATGTAGCTGACTATTACAATGTGACTTTTTCTAACTTATATTTTATTCATTTTGTTTATTTTAACTTTTGTAGGATCAATTAGATGTACCAAAATGTATGATAGATTTTCTGAAATGCAGATTAAAATGGAGAATGGAAATGGGGATTTTAAAAAAGAATATAAGCTTAGAAACGATTACAACCATCCTGGAAGAGCAAATTATATGAAGGTATTTATTCTTTAAAATCTTCAATCTACATAACATGTATTTGCGCAAAAATATACAATAACCATTACAAAACTTTTTTTCTTTGTAAGACCAAGAACATGTTACAGGTTCTTCATGGCTGGCTACTTTTTATAGTTGAGAAAACTATAGTGTACAGTATACATGACTTATTTTAAAAACTGGTGAAATCTACCGTTACACTTGTTTAATAATAAAAAAAAATCTATAGATGTATAAAATAGCTACAATTGTTGCTTCACAATGCATTAACACTGATAAGTTGACACTTTTCAATATACTTTTGTAAAACCACTGTGGATTAAATGAAGAGAAATAGTTTATTGTGTAATTTTGATTAGATTAACTGAAGCTCCACTTGTTTATGTTGTTTAA
This sequence comes from Mytilus trossulus, assembly GCF_036588685.1. Taxonomy (NCBI): domain Eukaryota; kingdom Metazoa; phylum Mollusca; class Bivalvia; order Mytilida; family Mytilidae; genus Mytilus; species Mytilus trossulus. The sequence goes on from NC_086383.1 coordinate 69,811,664, forward strand.
TCACTTAACGGAAGGACTAATTTGTTTATGCTTTATTTTACAGAAGCAAGCAGATGTCAAAGAAAATAAAAAGAATGGAAGAAAGGAAACGTTGAAAAAGAACAGTGATATGAAAATATTGAATAAATGTTTTGCATTTATAATTGTTATTCTATCTTGTATAGTGTTGACTAATTATATATAAGGCAGCAAAGAAAACAGTTAAAAACGATGAAGAAAAAAATGTCTGACGGTACATGAGATGAAGAAATACTTCTAAAAAAAATGCACAAAGATATTTAAAATCAGAAAAAAAGAATACCTTTCTGTAAGTAAAACCATGACAAATTATAATATAACGTGTTCAATGAATACAAAAAAAAAGGGTTATGTCAATGAGACATCAATCTGACAAAAGTAAACAAAATATATAGATTCAACTGTAAACAACAAACAATTGTGAAAGGAGATGTGTGGTAAAGATCAGTATGACAGCAGTTGTTTTTTCAGATGCAGATCTAGGATTATGAGAAAAGTGTCCACATGCTCTACACTAGACAAAGTTGGATTGAAATAGTTGGAATTAGATAAACTATAATTATAGCTTCATAAGAGGACACAGGATCACCCCGCCATATTCAAACACAATCAAATGATGTTTTAATATTTTATAAAACGTTTGAATAATGATGTTAGAAAACATTTTTCTTATGATATTCATATAACATTTAAATGATGTTTTGAGATTATGAACATTATAAAAACATTTTGTAAAATGTTTTTTGAACATTTTCACAACATTTTATCCTGCAACACATTTTTGTTTTATGTTTTAAAAATGTTTCAAGGATATTTTAATATAAACAAACATTTATAAAACATTTTACAAACATTGTCAACAAAATTTAGAAACGTTTTAATGATGTCTTAAAAATATCCTGGACATTTTATGGAAAATGTTTTGAAAATATTTCTGATGCCATACAATAGCACGTTATTTTAATATTTTCTACGATATTTTCCCAACATTTTTCAAAATGTTTTAAAAACATAAACAAAATATTTTTGTGTTAACTGGGTTATTAGTCAAGTACAATTCAGGTGCTTGTTTATTCTATCATCTTGAGAAATTTTGAAAAAAATGTAAATACCTTCTCATGAACTCTTATAACGACTGCTAGTGATGTTCGATACTTAGGGAGGAGGTCAATAGTCCTTTGAAGAATGTTTTTCAAAGAACATGACAAACGTGAAATTATTTGTATGACTAAAGCTGTTATTAGCGCGTTTAACTAATCAGAAATTAATATTGATTATACATATATGATACAGGTCGTTTGTCAGTTGAACAAATTGTTGAACTTTACACTCAGTCATGATTTAAAAATCAGATGATCTTATTATAATGATATAACAGTCAAATCTGATTTTTTCCAGATAAGTTATATGACGAAATATGAATAAATACAACACCAGTATCTCAGTTTAGGACTGATTGTGTACTAAAAGTGTAATCGTAGATCACCGGAATATATAATGACTGAATTATTCGGGTTAAACATTTGCAGGTATTAAATGAAACAAAATTTAAAAAACACCATACAAGACTAAAAAAAGGGAAAAGGCTCCTGACTTGGGGCAGGCGCAAAAATAAATCAATAGTAATACCAAAATATGCAATCTTTCATGACTTGACAGCAGTATCGTCAATATATCCCTTCTGAATTGGTCTGTTTAAAGGTTTGGTTAGCTATTAAGGTGAATGACGACATGTTTGTGCTTTGTATAAAATATTGGATGTGTGAAATACCAGAACGTATAAGATGTCTGCATGTTGATTTATATTTACGAATAATGTCCTTGTACCGATGATATCATTTAGAAAATATTTGACTAGTTTGTGATATCGAAAATCATGGTGTTATAATTTTTCAGTAGTACGGTGATTTCTTTCAGTAAACTAAAATACGTCGTTACAAACACGAGATAATCGAACAAGTTGAGATACAACAACACAATAAGATGGTGACAAGGGAACGTCACCATCTAAAAATGGATAAGTTACAATAGAAAATGAACATCATCTCTTTGTCGTTAATTTTGGTATTAAGCGTCCTGTTAAAGATATAGATATCAAGATCCAGGAAAGGAAATTTTCACTGTTAGTATTAGCATTTAAAATGAAGTCATATTTATTGAGAGCCATATATCGTCCAAGTATCTAAATTTTTTGATCGGATGTTGCTTCGATGGCTGAATTTAGTCATCAATTGTAAACCATAACAATACAGAAACAGGTCTGTAATTAGTGGTGCATAGTTAATCCCTATTGGAATTCTGATAACTTGACGGAATTAGGAATCTCCCTAGCAAACAATAATTCTATCTAGTAAAAATTCAAGGGCAGTTATAGTATCAAAACAGGTCCAGTGACATATAGTTCTTTTGTTTGATGTAACTAGAAAATGACATTAAAGAGTTTGAACATATATATTCGCATTCTGAATTTTTAAATGCCCATTTAAGTAGGTGTGTGACTTTTTTTTATTAACGAGATTATCAGGCAAAGAAGTATATAGTGTAGAAAATCAAAATTGTGAACAGATTCGAAATCAGCAATATAAGCATGCAATGTATCAAGTACTTCCAACGAATGTTTAACACTCCAAAAGTATTTTATTCCACTATTTTCAAAGGCCTTATTTGAACAATTTATTACCAGGTTTTGGATTGTACCAAGTGTACTAGTATGTAGAATAGACAGTTTAGTAGTGGAACAATTGCCTGAAGACGAAATAAATCTCTACTTGTAAGACGTATGTGCAGCTTCGGAAGCCAGTACATAGTTTGAACTTTCATTGCATTTGGTTCTGCCTGTAAAGAGGTAGCTAAAAGCTTGTTTGTTATAAATGTCATTTTCCGAAAAAAGATTCAGTTAGCATGTTGGTGAATTGGTGATTTTCTTTTACAGAACCTCAATGTAAAATTCACGTCATACAATAATGGTATTATAAGTAGCCTTATAAGCCGAGACAAAAAAAACAACAATTCCTTGGCGAGTTCCTTTAGATTTTTATTGATACGAGAAATACGACTATTATGGTTGTTGTTGGGAATAAAATGATCTTTGAAATGATTAAAACGAATATCAACTACATGTATGTTCATCACTGAATTCGGTAAAAACAAATTAAGTATTTTTTGTCAGCTTTTTCTCGTTTTATCCATTTCGAGCTGTAAATATGGAGTGAGTCGTGGATCATGTTACGACACTTATTCCCCTAAATAAGTGACGGGGAACAATATTTAGGTCCTTTATTGAGGAACGATTTCAACTGTCGGTCATGAACGATGTTAAGGTCTTCTGTAATAACATGGAAACTGGGAAGATAAATGTATAATTTATAAACTATGATCTGTATTTAATACCCTGAATATTAAGTATGATTTTAACGAGATATGTTGGGTATACATCCATTTGATAACAACCCAACGACACAAAAAAAACAACTAAACGACATGTAAAATTATGTCGTCAAAATATCTATATATATATCGTTTGTGTATTGATCTAACCTGCTCTGATTAACTTGATTCTTCTTCGTAGAGTTCAATATATACTTCTGTTTGCTTAATTTTAATAATCATTAAATGACGAGCATTCTTTTGACACCGTATTACTGATTATACTTTTACTGTGACACATAGTAATTGTCTTGATTATTTGTTATCATGTACAAAGTCAAGTACCCATATTCTCAAGTAAAGAGATTTTATTTTTATTTACGAAAATTTCGTTGTATGTTCTGTCATTTTCGATTGAAGTTTTTGTTTTTCCACCGATTGATATACATGGGGATGGTTGAGATCTGTAATAAAATAGTCTTGTATAGAACAGCCAGTCCAAGGTCAGGAACCGTGCCAAAAAGCTATGTGGTGCTGTTTGTTGGTTATGTCTAAAAAAAATATACATAATTTCTGTTGAATTTATTAACACATTTTGATTATTTTTGTAGACCGCATGCATGACTTCAAGATATTATATTTTTTTTGTTTTGCCACATCGCGAGCTCACTGACATAAACCTCTTCTCCACGAGTTTGATAATAGTTATAAATTAAAACAGTTAAAAGTATACACGACTTAAAAGTAGAAAGCAAACATGTTTAAATGATATAAAAAAAGTTATTGGCTAGACATAGTTATACAAATAACCAAGCAGAAGAAAAAAACACAAAACGTTAACCCAAAACCACTCCATTGTCCTAAATATGAATGATATATTTGCCATTGGACTTTTATCAAGTATCAATCAATCAACTAAATCACTTCAAGTTGAAGAATATTGAAGTAACATTATTTTCGTTAGCGGTAACCATCGTGAACGTTCAAAGATATTCGTTGAGTTTGCTTATAGTGAGCTGTTGATTCGAAAGAAAAACACTGGAGTAGAAACTCATTAAATACAGCCTAAAATTTGTATGGCGAATTTCCATTGACATAAGCTTTGAAAATTTGACAAGCAGTGGTAACATACATGCTTCTACCATACTGATCGACTTTGAATAGTCAAAACGCACAATGACCAGTACAATAATTCACAACGAACAGTACTAATCAAACAAACTAAAGACAACGAACCGTACAGTGATAACAGTCTTTAAACATATGCAAATGAAATATAACAACAGGTTTGTCGTTGTGAGTATTTTGAATAAGCAGGTGTATGAATTACTTGTAAACATCCTAAGATAAAAACTCGGTGTAATACAAACTTCATTAACTAAAAAGACAAAACTATATTTGTTGTTTAAAATACATAATTGGTGTCCGTATAACATGTATTATACAAGTGACATAACATTATCAATATACACGTTCCATTAAACATCCTTACAAAATGCAAACCGTAAGAGTGTATGCATATTCGTTACTGTATAAATATTAAAATAAAATAAGTAGAAGTGGTATGATTGCATATGAGACAACTATCCCCCAAAGTTCAAATGAAGTGGATGAAAGCAGTTATAGGCAACCGTACGGCCTTCAAAAAAGTGTGTGCACCACATTTTAAAGGTTATTTCGAGTAGACAGAACATTTATTACAGTCATTCCTTATAATTCAAATCTAAATTCTATTTGTATCATGCCCTCAAAACTTATACGAGACGAACATTACACGTATTATGCTAAAAACTGGCCTTAGAATAATTGCGTTTATTTTCGATATGCAAAGACTATATGAGAAGGCCCCTTAACACTATGTTCACTAGATAAAGAAAATTGACGCCATTATATGCTCCGAAACATATAGATGAACCAAAATAAAAAAAAATGCAAGACGAACAAAGGCTAGAGGTTCCTGACTTAGGACAGACGCAAACATGCGGCGGGGTTGAACAGGTTTTATGAGGGCTCAACCCCCTTCACCTCTAGCCAATGTAGACATATATAACTTAAACGTCCACAATTTTGAGTGACACTGCCAAAGAATAAATTTTGGGGTCTCTTACAAATATTGCCTCTGCAGCTGCCCCAAAGAGTCCACTTTTAACTAAATCTACCGAAGGGGTCTTTTTCATATATGTACTATAGTTTAGCTGCAATCTCCCTTTACTTTTAATATGACAGTAATAGCTATGAAATTTAATATTAATTAAACTACAAGCCATCCGCTGTATTTCAAAAGGCTATCTGTTTCTTCAGAAAATAACCATACTTTGCGTAGTGATTGTGTAAGCAATCCATTCATTTGTTTACACGAGACTCAGATGAAGTCCAAACAACAAAAACAATCAACAATACTGTATACAATTCTATAAGCAATCGTCATTCAAAAATGTTAAAGAGGTACACCAAAAAATAAAAAAAGATATCCCCATTTTCACGCAAATCTAATTTTGTAATCACAACTCAACTTTTGTAACTCGCAACTCGATACTCGACAAGAAGTGAATCTCGAAGTAAAAGTACGGTGTGTTTGGCCTAATTCAAAACCACTTTTACTAAAGTCAAAGCAATAAAGTATTCAGAAACACAACATGCTAGACTTTCTAAACATCTGCCATGTTGTAATGTTTGTCATCACGATAAGTGTAACAATGCAGTTGAGAATGTCAGTGTTTATATATAAAGCTCAGGTTTCTGAACATTTTTTAACTTAAAAAAATAGGACAGAAATGACTTAAGAGATTAACACTGATGCACATGTCCATAGTATGGAACGCCAACAGTGTCTTGTTATGACCATTTTCATTAAACGATGTGCATTTACCTTTATATGATGTGCACTTGTCATTATATGATGTGCACTTGTCATTATATGATGTGCATTTACCTTTATATGATGTGCACGTGTCATTATATACATGACGTACAAACACCTTTATATATGATGTGCAAATATTTTCATAGTATGTGCAAGTATCCTTACTGTGGATTCATTTATTTTCATGGGTACCAATTTTCGTGGATTACGAAACAAGGGAAGACATTATATTTGTCAATATCTTTAAACCTAGCGTTAGTGTTTTTTCTATAAGAAGTTAATACATGAATTTCCAGAATGTTCATTTTTGTAAATTTTGCCTTGCTGATCATTTTAGCTGTTCAAGTTTCTCTTTATATATTACTTTCTCAAGATAGTCAGACACAAAAATGGGCAACAATCAGACATTGATAGAGTAATGGCTCATATAAAGGACCGGTCATTTGTAACCCAAAAAGGGAAAAATAAAGGGGGCCTTTAATTTTATTATTTTTTAGAATGGAAAGGTGGTATTCAATAATTAATAGTTTTGCCACCGTATAATGTTATGGCGATGTCTTCGTCATCCGGCATATCCGTAGATATCAATTGTTACGCCGCTAAATCCTTAGTTTCAACAATTTCTTCTAGCAGAGTATTTTTCATCTGAAGCTAATATTGAATGAAGGTGGCGTGGAAAATATCAATAAGACCAGAACCGGCATATCCAAATTAAGTTCCCTGAAGGCGCAAACAACTTCCACGCTTGAAGTTCTAGATCAACTACTGACGCGATATTTTCAACTTATAATGCAATAGAAACTTAATGCGTTGCTTTTTTTGTTGTTATTACAAACAAAAGTATTGGAAATGTGTGTGGATGTGTGTGTGTGATTGTTCGGTTGTGACCTTTTTTTGGGGCGGAGGGGTTGAAATACTTATGTCTTTGGAAAGGGGGGTCTTGATTATTTTTCCTTCTTCAAGGTGTAGACTTGAAAAAAATAAGAGAAATTTTTAATTTGAAACACAACTCTCTATCTGTAAGAGAACAACAGGTCTCAGTAAATAATAAAATAATGCAGTTTTTCATGTTCATTTAGACACCAATCTAAATGAATTATAGAAATTATATGTTCAAGCTTTGCTTACGCCGATCTGAAAACGTTCCATTCTATATTCTGTTTTTAAGACCACTGGGGAATCTCTGGTTTTGTCGGATTGATCCGCACCTTCAAAGATATGAAGGCTGAAATTTCATTGGCTGATGTAATATTTACCAGAACAGAAAGTAAAATGAACCGTCAGATCCTTGTAACCAAAAGCTTAGACAGATGATCAGTACATTTGTATCTTAATCAGATTGGTTATGTACCGACTCTTCATTTATTGTGAGCAGGAGCACTTGTATTTCCGTGTGCTCAGGACAAACAAATATTTCGACTTTAATAGAAAATAACATTTTTTTTTTAATTTCATTATTGTTTTATTTTTTCCCTCATTTTAAACATGTTAAATGGACAAAAACTATTTCGCTTCCCTTCTGAAATAGATAAAATCTCTCTCAAGAAATTTGGAATCAAACATTTACAAAAAAAAAACATTCCGCCTAATGACAAAAAAAAAATTGTTGGTACGTTAGCCCTGTTTACTTTAGACTGGAGGTGTATATATGAGCGGCTTCCCACGAAACCTTTTATATTACGGGTAACTGTCTATTGACAGTCTTTTCGTGGTACAATGGTTGGCTCGAGTGCAGGAGGTCGTGGGTTCGAACTTTGGCCGGAAAAAAACCAAAGACTTTCAAATTGATATTTGCTGCTTCCCTGCTAAGCACGCGAAATTAAAGAGTAAGCCAAAGGTTGCTCGGCTCGGAATCAGAATAATGAGTCCGGGTAAGGTGACATGTCTTCCTTCGGACTGTTACCCTGTGAACTAGCATATTAAAAATCCGGCTCAGGGTGTCGGTCTAGTAAAAAGCAGGGTTAATATTCGTATCACATTAACATGTTCTCGTACAAATATGTATGGAACGCCATGACTGCCTTATGTTCATGATCAGCATTATATGCAGTGGTCACAACATTATAAGCAGTGGTCACACCATTATAGGCAGTGGTCACATCATCATATGCAGTGCTCACAACATTAAATGCAGTGCTCACATCATTATATGCAATGTTCACAACAATATATGCAGTGCTCACAATATTATACGCAATAGTCCCAACAATATGTGCAGTTGCCGGGACATTGCATGCAGTGGTCACAACATTACATGCAGTGGTCACAACATTATATGCAGTGGTCATAACATTTATATGCAGTGGTCACATCATTTATACGTTTTTTGTTGATGAAGTTGATGATCAGTGATGGTGATGATGATGATGATTGATGTATGTGATGGTGGTGGTTCAGATTCAGTAAACTTCGGATTTTTTTTTAGCAGAAATTACCGAATCCAGTCATAATTGGTAATGCCCAGCAAACAAATTAGAATAGTTAAAAAAGTCATGTTATCATTAAGGCAGTATACAATATTTAAAACTCTGATTGAAATAAGGAAATTAAGAAGTAGGATCAATTTACCACTAAATTTTCCGCACCAGGGCATTTTTTTCTTATTTTGATGATAACTTTCATCATATTCAAAACTTAATATGTATCTGTTACAGGGAATTTGTAAAATCACTAACAGTTTCAGTGGCTTTGTAAAATCCCTAAAATTGTTAGGGATTTTACAAAATCACTGAAAATAGAGCTATGTATTTTGTGAAATCCCTGATTACAAGTTTAACTTAGAAATGTGTTTTTCTTAATATAAAAATAGTCTAATAATTTAAAATGCATTTGTTTAGTAAATACTATGAGCTAAAACTAGTATATAATGATAATGACTTAAAGGCATATAAACAGATATTTAGACCACAATTTACTTATTTTTGCATGACAAGTTTCACTGACATCTACTATTACATAAGTGTCCTGCTTTTCTACAGGCACACCTGTTTTGTTCACATCTGTTCCTTCCAGAACATCCACATTTTAAAAATCCTTGTCCATCACAAATGGAAGAGAGTTTAACAGCTTGTCGAAAAAATGTAAAATTTTCCATTGAAACAGCTGATGGACTCAAAAACAAGAAATCAGTGGGTTTAAACTTGTTTCTTGTGTATGACCCTAACAGAATATTATGCCTGGTAGCAAGACGATAGCCTTTCTCTGACTTTCCTTGGACAATAGCCATTATATTTCGGGGATCACCTTTTCCACGAGCAACGACTGGGATAGGAATAACAACATTACATCAAATGTCCACTTCTTCTGAAACTCTATAAGACCGACTCAATATATAATTGGCTTGTTTTACCATTGACTCGGAAGCATTTGCACGTTCTGTTTCAATGACTGTTTCTGTATCACACAGAGAGCAAATTACTTTTGACAGAAAGTCTTCTGTTATGATAGATTTTCCACATAAAACATGTACAGTTTTGTTAAAAGAAGCACAGGAAGTTGCATTCAATGCAGTTGCTTCACATACAACACACATGTTAGTTTTTGGTTCAGTAGGTTGTGGCTCAGAAATTCTCCATTTGTTCATCATCAGTTGTGCATATGTTTTCGTCATCAGTATTTATATTAAGCGCCATGTTTGCTAAATCTGACACATGTTCTTCGCTGTCAATTTTAGCTGTAATTTCATCAGGGAGTGAAGATGATGTTAGCCCAACTCTTGCGTCTACCCCAAACATAGCTTTGTAGGGAGGTCTGTTTATGTCTGAATAATGACTTTTGTTTTTCTTAAATTGTACAAATTTGACACCGACAGGCCATTTTTACAAAGGTTATCTCGCATCCATGAGATAACCATATCCTTGACATCAGCATTACCTCGCTCAATGCTGTGTCGAGGTTTACCATGAATAATTTTACATTCTGGCCATAAGTTTTTAAGCTCACTTATGATGTTTGCATTAATTCGGTACCATTATCACTTTGAAGGATGTTTGGAGTACCAAAAAGAAGAAAGATATCAAGTATTTGCATTGCTACTTCATATGCACGCTTTGGTGTAAGTGGGCGTAACATTACAAATTTTGTTAAATGATCTTGGTAAACGATTAAAAATCTATAATCGTTGTATTTGAATGATTGCATGTCTATCAAATCAACCTGTCCTCGGGAATTCAACTCTTGCTTAGTATAGGCTTAACGACAATGCCTTTACTAGCAGTTCTACGTTTTTTAAGTTGGCATTCCTCGCAAAGTTCCTTGTAAAGTTCTAAAGCTTCATATCAAACATTTGCGTACTTTCTTTTTGCCTCCTTTACCATGTTTTCCCTACCACCATGACCTATATATAGCTATTGATATGTAAATTTTCTGCACTCCGCTGTACATTTCTTCAAGACATACATAATAGTTTACATTTTCATCTGATGAATACCGTTTTTAACGATTTTTTTTCACATCTCCACGTTGAAGAACTTCATACCTACATTAAACAAAATATTTACTGTACTTTTATTTGGATTAAAAGAGATGAGAAAGTTTAGAAATTTATTTAAACTTTTATCACTTTGTGATAGGATACATGTATTTGAGATATGACCAAAGTAAATAAAACGTTGACATGCAAATCCGTATTCTTACCATTATTCTCTGTTGTCTGTTTTATTTTCAATTTGTGAATATAAACGTTTTTATATTTGATTTTTATATTATTTAAAAAAAATGAAATAATTGGTTTTATTTTTATAGTAATTACAGAAAAAAAATATAATAAACAGTAACTTACTTTTTTTAAAACTAGGTAGTAATAAGAGCTTGTTTTGTCTTCTTTCTGTGGCTCTTTGACAATAAGTTCCAAAATTTCATCTTATTTTTTCCCGGTTCCATATGTTGCACTTTAATTTTCCCTCAATCATTTGGAGTAACTTCTGTGTGTATGTTTGCTTTTGATTTACAGACATCTGTGCCAGAGCCATTTTTCTACAGTATGTTAGTTGTTAAGTGCATGAAAACTTCTCACTTAGATTAACCTTAAACTTATTGAGTATTACTGCTGTAAGCTTTTTTCACAGAAATTTTTCAATCAATAAGAATGAATTTATTTTTACAAATTCCCTGAAAACAATCAGTGAAAAAAGATCTTAATTATTTCAGGGATTTTGTAAACTCATTGGTCAAAATCAGGGATTTTACAAAATCACTGGTCAAAATCAGGGATTTTATAAAATCACTGGTCAACATCAGGGATATTATAAAATCACAAATCAGTTCAGTGATTTTACAAATTCCCTGAAATTTCAGTGATTTTACAAAATCCCTGATTTTACAAATTCCCTGTAACATATATACTTTAAGTATCTAAAAACATATATATTTATACATATATGTTATTGTGCATTTCTGATCATTTAATTCTAAATAAACATCATCAGATTACTCGGGACTGCAATTTAGACATATCATTACCCAGTATTTTGCAAGGAGAACAAAATATCTGTCAGGAGAAAACCGTTCATTGCATTTTGGATTTTTTTTTTTATTTATGTTGGTCAGCAATGTTATTCGAAATATAGTTTTACTTAAACATATACGATTTTTAATCTTATTTGAAAAAGGCATGGCACAGCAATTTTTAGTGCAAAATAACTATTATGTGAATTGTATCCTATTAAGTATATAATTCGGACTATGCTATACATAAAAGTCCAATACGTTTCGACAATTTTTCAATTTTACCCCGTGAGTGATCCATATACAGTAAAAATAAGCCCCACAGAAGCTCTATTCTTACGGTATGAAATTAAAAGATAACTGGTCATCCAATTAAAATCGAAAACAATACATTTGTAGTATTCCTTATAAACTAAGACATTTCTCTGTTTATGATACGTTATTTCTGAAATGACCAAACGCTTAGCTACTGTGTGTAGCACGAAAATAATAAAAGAGGAATGTGCAACCCATCATTAATTATTGTAATGGATCAGTATTATAAGAGTCCGTGTAACACTTATCAATTCAAAGTTTTAAAAAGTTTTGAAACTTTAGATTTTTAAATTTTAACCAATTTATTAAAATATGAAAATTCTTAATATCGTTTATAAATTTGATAGTTTAGGAATTTGATTAAACTTTTAAAATACTAAACCTAACGTGCAATTTTGATTATTTCACTTTTTGAAAGTTTGATTTTTAAAATTTTTAATAACAATATCAAAAATAGAAAAGGGGCGAAAAGAGGGGTACCTGTAAACACTGATGTAAACACGGCTCTGATAACAATCATTCTTAGTTATAAATGAATAGCACGAAATATATCAAATCATTTTTAATTACAAAATAAATAATGGAAAGAAGAAGCCTTTTTTTTATATATATAAAACATATTAGACATCACATGGGATAACAGTATCCTGAAATTTTAAGGTTGTGCATCTATCAAAAAAATATTAAACCTATTTAAACCGGAATTAAATAATTTGATTTAAATCTCTCATATAAGGTTAGCGTTTGAGATAAATAATTAAGAGCTATTTAGTGTTCCCAGTGCCCAACATTTAGAAGTAACAGTGAAAACTGACCAACTCGCAGTAAACCAAATAGTATTATTCGCCTTTTTGACATTCCTGATGAAGGTAGATCCAGAAAAAGCGCATCGGTCGCATGCAACTTTAAACGTTTTGTTTTCTTTTTTATCGATTGTATGACGATAATATATTGCCTTTTATGATTTATTTCAGTTCCAAGAAATAACACGGAAGGAATACTTAATCTATAGCGTCGCAATGAACGTTGTGCTAGGCGCGCTTCAGCTGGCCCCTAGACAAAAAAGTGTACAGGTTCAGTGATTATAGATGTCATACTAAACTTCGAAATATAACAATGAACTAAAATTAAAATCATACAAGACTTAAAAGGACATAGGCTCCTGAATGGGGACAGGCGCACAAATGCGACGGGGTTAAACATGTTTCGTGAGATCACAACCCTCCTCTATACCTCTAGCTAATAAAGAATGAAAAACACACAGTAATACGAACAGTGAAACGCACTTGAAAATAAATGCAAGTCCTATTTCAAAATAGGAAACAAACGAAACTAATCAAAATGACAATGATAATTAAAAACCAATTGTTCAGAGAACCATTGATGGTCTTTCCACCAGTAAGGATCTTTTTTATATGAAAATATTAAAATTCGATTTTAAATGTCAATTTTAGCGTCAAATGACAGCTTATTGAACGCTGATTCCAAAAATGTATGGTTTCTATACAAAAAGATATAAATGATGAGATCATTTTTTACTTCCGGTTTAAAAGATGTGACTTTCGGTATGTTTTGATAGTTTACTTGACACTGATTCCAAAAATAGATGATTCTATATACTTTTACATTAAATTAGTACAAAAAATGGCTACTTCCGGTTTACAAAAGGTCACTTCCGTTTGGATTTTTCAAGGTCACATTGCTTGCAATCTTTTGCCAAAAGTCCCATGGCTTTTCATGAAAAAGCAAAGGTCAAAATCTAGAACGTTAAATTTACCTATGACCTTGAGCTCAATTTCAAGGTCATCAACCAAGGACCTCAATTCAAAAGATTCTAGGCCTCTACTTTATATTGTTAATGACATAAAGGTCACACCCAGCAGGCAGGTTGCAGTATGGTCTTAAAAGGTATTTCATATATATCAGTTCGGCGAAAACAGACATTCTGGTCAGACATGAAAACCCCTGCCACAAAAAAATATGTCCGCTTTTATTCATCATGTTCATTTAATGCTAAATAATTCTGTTGGGTATTTTCGTTTCTAATAGCAAAAAAATGGACAAGATTTTTGTTTTGCGTCTAGAATTTTTTTTCTCTCAAATATCTAAGACTGTCTCCTCAAATCAAATGGTTCGTACTTACGACTTTAAATTATATAGAGCTTATACTGACTGGGAATCATTATTCAGCTTTATTATTTTAAAATAGGCTGGGGCGTTTGGGGTTAAACATGTTTCCGTAGTTAGATACTATTGCTGTGGAACTTTTTTTTTCATGAGAGTATAATAGTCTATAGAGCATTACTTTCTATTTGGTGGAATAGTGAAATAGAAGTCAATATGTTCTTGCTAAATCCTGTGTCGCTTTGAAGGTGTCATGATTGTCATCCTCAGCCTACGCAATGTGTTATAATAATTGTAATTTGAATTTCACCATATCGAATCACATGACTTTGATAATCAGTAAATTCCAGCGAAAAATATCTTTATAAGTCAAGAATTGTCGTATAAAAATTAAATAGTAGTACACGGGAAATGGCAATGTTAACCATCACTGGTATTAAAGAGATAATCGTAACTGCAACTACGATTATCCCAATATGGCGACGGCAGATATAGGTGAAATCTTTACAGTCATTTTTCTCAAATGTAGCATGTTGTCACTAGTTACTCAGCTGCAAGTTTTTTCTATACCATTGCATCATATTTGAATCGTAACGGTGCACTGGAATTGTCTAAGCGCTTTGAAAATTGCCGTTGAAAAATTCGGGATGATAATCGTAACTATATTGAATTTTTCTTGTTTGATAATCGTAATTTCTTTATCGGATAATAGTAACTGAAAATTTTTTAATGTGTCTTTCAGCATTTCAAGGGTATTGTGTGTATTAAAATGCAAATGTACAGTTAATTGATGACATTAACGGAAAATAAAAATAAATGAAGAAACTTACAAGTAAATATCTAAGACAAATTTACTTATATATCTCTCGATTTATTTGCGTTTTTCTACAAAACCGTTATTTCTTGTCCCAGCCACTTTTAAAAAAAAATGTGTTTGATCTTTACAAGTAATTTTTTGTGCAGTCAGTACATGGAATTAGATTTAACAGTTTTTAAGCAAAGAAACATACTATTTTAGAGGGACTAATAAGCTATTGATTCCTGAATGATTCAAAATAACCAAAATGGCATTTCTCTAGACGCCCTATTCAACACCCATGCTCAATGTTTGCAAGAGATATCAACATAAGGGTCTTACAAACGAAATGATGTTTTAAAGAGCACATCAAATGGACCAGAGTGATCACTTCGAAACGGTTCAAATCTCCTTCAGTATCTGGTTTTAAAATTATAATACAGCTTTGTACGTGTTTTGATGAATATAATCATTCTTGTTACTATTGCAATATAGAGATTGTGGAAAAAAACCAACATGTAAATATGTCCACCACAAAACGGTCACCTACGAAACAAGTATTGGAGATTTTTATTTTTTCAATTCTATTCGTTCAAAACAAATAAAAAGGGTTAGTTTCATGTAATTTTCAGTATGTTATCAACATAGAATAGGGTTGATGTCAACTACGAAACTTTTTGTCCACTACGATCGAAACGGTTGTGTCCACTACGACACTCATCAAAATGTCCACTACGTAACATACGTTGTACGTTCATATGTGAAGTACTGTCTAATATTTATCGATAAAAAATGATTCTCACATTCAGAAAAAAATGAGATCTTTCTAGTTTATAAATTAAAACAAACTGGAATGTCTATAGGAGACATTTAAATGCAATAAGATGTGCGTTTAAAAGCAGTTTCGTAGTGGACAAATGTCCCCTACGAAACAGTTCATACATTATGAAAATGATATCATTTCAAAGAGTATTTAAGATTGCACTTTTTATTTACAAACAGGTCTACAATAGAGGTATTCAAGATAACTCTAGAAATAAAAATTTCGACAAGTTGATTTTTCATTTCTATTAGGTATGAAATTCACCCTTTAATTGAAAAATGCCCTAATAACAGACAACAATATGCATAACCTTTTAATACATACATGTACCTGTTCAAGATATTGACAATGAAGCAGCTGTCGGGTCAGGTATTGTGGTAAGTAGATATTCTAATTGTTTTCAAATGTTATGTGTGCGTTTAAGGTGGGTTTGTTTGGTAGAAAATGGAGGGGGATTAGTATTATCCCATATCCCAAAAGTGCAAAACTGTTGTTCTTAATTTCTCGTCAAACTGTTTCTGGCGAATACTAAACGTCTTTCCTACTTCATTATGGCATAAAGAGTATGGGCTAGAATTGAACCAGCAGTCGCTTCCCGGGGGAAGAAATAGCACATATAGCCACCTGCATTAAATGATTTAAAACAATATTTACTATATTTACTATGTTTTTATTCAGGATAAATCAATGTTCTTTAACAGTCTTAGGGCCAGGTGAAGGACGCCTCCGGGTGCGGGAATTTATCGCGACATTAAAGACCTGTTGGCCACCTTCTGCTGTTGTTTTTTCTATGGTCGTGTTGTTGTCTCTTTGAAACATTCCCCATTTCCATTCTCAATTTTATTAATCACAAATCTGATGTAGGGTGACACATGCGTTTCCCCTGACAAGTATTGCCATATATCATAACTTCCTTCAAAATTGCCTCTTCGCTCATTCCAATATGTTGTGACATTCCTAGTTGTGTGGAGTTTTCTGAATTTTAGTTCGTGTTTTTCCGATATCCAAATTTCTTGAAGCTTGTTCACCCTTCCAATTTTATGATATAATAGTATGTAGCGGTTTTCATTAGAACCATTAATAATATATGCACAAAAAAGATATGTCATAAGATGTTGAAACGTGATTAATTCATCACCATAATTTCATCATGTGCTATCAGATACATGTTTTTAGTGTCAATATCAATAAAACACTATCTAGTTACGATTATCTTAGCATTTTTTACTACCATAATTACGATTATCTTTTTTCCGAGTTACGATTATCATCCCGAATTTTTCAACGGCAATTTTTTAAAGCGCTTAGAAATTTCCAGTGCACCGTTACGATTCAAATATGATGTAATGGTATAGAAAAACCTTGCAGCTGAGTAACTAGTGACAAAAACATGTTACATTTGAGAAAAATGACTGTAGACTTTTACCTATATCTGCCGTCGCCATATTGGGATAATCGTAATTGCAGTTACGATTATCTCTTTAATACCAGTGACCATGTTCACGAAGTCTAGTCTGATTAATCATTTAAAAAAAAAAAAAAAAGTCCAAGCAAAAGTCGGGGGGGGGGGGGGGGGGGGGGAGCGTACGCCCTCTACACCCCCTCTGGATCCGCCACTAAATTAAAAGTCCGGTAGAAGTATCGGAAACCAGTTCACATTGACTGAATCCTATAGTCTGTTATCACGAAACCAAAAAAGGTTTACCAAGTTTGTTTTCACTTTTATCATATTTTTACAATGATAATTTTGATAATTTCTTTAAATTTTAAGAAGGGAATATTCTGTTAACAGTTAATTTTCAGCGTTTTCTTTTATTAATCATTCAATATTCATTATATTTTTAGACCACGCATTTCTCTAATCTTTATTTTTTTGCCAGTTATTCTCTAATTTTCATTTTTTAAGGGCATTATTCTCTAATCATTTAACCCCATCCAAACCCTCGTTGATGAGTTATATTACCATACAACTAATATTAGATATAAAAGGGGGCAAAACTCGCATTAAATGTTACGTACCCTTTTAAGTAAAATTTACATGTTACGACATGTCGCAACTAACAATTGTCTGAAAATATTTTGTCGATATCTTGTATGATTTCTGAAAATAAGAGATAACAAGCCAAAATCAAAAACATGAACATGACCTTGACCTATGACCTTGACCTCATTTTCATACTTTTTGACCAAGGGCCTCAAATCAAAAGACCCTAGGCCTCTATCACTTATGGTTTTCCAGTTGCAAATTTATTTCATTTATTTCAATATAAAAGGGGAAATAACTCTCATATGGAGTCTTCGTAAAGCTTCGGTCAAAATAAAAACTAACATCCTGAGGATATAACGAGCAATTTGGAAAAATAAATTTGTCTCTTTCTTTTACGGTTGCGGAGGAGATCTGATAACAAGAAAAACAGTGTTTTGGGAGATAACTCTTACAAAGAAAAGTGTTCGGTTAAACAGGGTCAGTTTCAAATGCGTATAGACTGTATGATATCATATACCAAAAAAGTAAGCGACATCTTGTGAAACATTTTTACACCGCCAGAAAAAAATTAGGCGGAAGAAAAAAAAAAAAAAAAATAATAATCAGAACAAATCCACCAGGAAAGGTGGAAAGACCTAATAAATTAACAAAGAACTACTATATATAAAGCTAGCAGTTACTGCCATACGCCAGCTCCAGACCTCAATTCATGAAACTGATTGCAAGGTTATGTCTTCATTATGCACACTCTCTCCCTGTTGTATTTATTGCTAATTTATTTCGGAACATTCATGAAATATGCGTCACTGGCAAAAAAAAAATCGATAATTCAAAATAGGTTGTTTACGTACAAATTACGAAGAAACTTAGGATTCAACTCCCTCGGACAAAGTAGCCCTTATAGATGGATTTTGATATGTTTTAACTTCACTTTGACCAAACACCTCTTCAATTGTTTTCGGTTCTTATTTTTCTTGACTTTCAATTTCAGTTTTCAGCGTTCCGTTGTTGAACTCTTTACTTAAAATTCAGCGTTTTACATTGTACTGGTTTTTCGAGAGCAACATTGGTGTACGGCCAAATATGGAAAAATCCATCATGCAGCTGACACTGTGCCTTCTCTTTACACGCCCCTTTCTGACTGGATGTACCTGTGTTCTTTTAGTTTGCTAAAAGTCGATTGTCGTACGATAACTTACAAATGTTCAAATAACAAAATGCCAAACGGAACAAAAATATCCCTTATTACATAAAAATCCCTTTCCTTTTGTTTACTATTTAAAAACAGTGGTTGATTTAGGACCCATAATGGAGCTACATGTACGTATATGATAACAAGTCCAAATGTGTATATAAGGGAGCAACCATTTAACTTTAAAAGTGGGTGTGGTTGATTTGTCGAAGCGCGAACAATATTATGAAGTTTATCGCTGATATCAATTTTAATTTGAGAAGAATTTTCAATTTTCAAAATTCCGACACCTGCAAATAGATAGATGGGCGCTTAATGTAGTACAGCGGCAACTATTACATACATATGAATGCTGAAAATAATGTTTATGGTATATGTTTATATATGATATGAATGGTTTCAACTTTTATAAAACCAGAGCTATAAGTTTGATATAAACGTTTAATTTATTTGGCCTTTGATGACAAATTATCAGTACCACTCCACATAAAAAGCAAGCAAATTAAGTTCATGTACGAAAACCTGCATATTTGTATTTCTTTTTTGTTATTTCGATTGAAAAGTTCAAAACAAAAACTACCCATATTTTACTTATACTCTTTGACCTGACAGACAGGAATAAAGATGTCGTAGCAAATTAGCACTTGCTTTGAATCTAACAAATCGTACAAAAGGCTCACAAGAACAATTGCTTTGGATCGAACAAATCGTACAAAAGGCTTACATGAACCCTTGCTTTGGATCTAACAAATCGTACAAAAGGCTCACACGAACCCTTGATTTGGATCAAACCAATCGTAAAATAGGCTCACATGAACCCTTGCTTTGGATCTTACAAATCGTACAAAAGGCTCACACGAACCCTTGCTTTGGATCAAACCAATCGTACAAAAGGCTCACATGAACCCTTGCTTTGGATCTTACAAATCGTACAAAAGGCTTACACGAATCCTTGCTTTGGATCGAAGTAATCGTACAAAAGGCTCACACAAACCCTTGCTTTGGATCGAACCAATCGTACAAAAGACTCACACGAACCCTTACTTTGGATCGAACCAATCGTACAAAAGGCTCACACGAACCCTTGCTTTGGGTCGAACCAGTCATACAAAAGGCTCACACGAACTGTTGCGTAACGAACCTAGGTATCAGTACTCTTTCAAAAGGTAGCGTACATTACTGTCAAAGTAAAACCTATTTAAAGGACAACCTAACAAGAATTAAACATAACTTCCTTATTCATTGGACACGCAAACGTACCATTGATTATAACATTTGAAGGATCCAGTCATGTGGCCTAGATATAAATTATTTTTCTGAATGTGACCTACCAAATTAGACTTATTACCAGATGTGTACTAACATGAGCTACATGACGGATGCCAAATGTGGAGCAGGATCTGTTTACCCTTCGGAAACACCTGATTTCAACCTCAATTTTATGGGGTTGCTCAGTCTTTAGTTTTCTATGTTGTTTTTTGTTTACTATTATTTGTCTGTTTGTCTTTTTCTTTTTTAGCCGTGGATTTGTCAGTTTGTTTTCTGCTTATGAGTTTGAATGTCCATCTTGTATATTTCGCCTCTCTTTTATTGATTTATTTCCTCTGGATGACAACACCTACACTAAAACAACAATTAAAACTTTAGGCACAAATCATTCGTCTTTTTTTGAGGTATAGTTAAACATTGTTCATTAAAAAAAATATTTAAAAAAGTAAACAACATTGACATGACATAGTATGCGTAGTAAAGACGGAAAATTAGCATCTTTCTAGAGTACTATTTTTAGTAGCAGACGCCTTCCAGAGTGTCATTGAACTTATAGACAGGACATTTTTTATGCCCTCCTCCTTATTTAAAAATCCCTTATTTTTTGTTTTCTTCTAATTGCTTGAATTATTTATTTTTTTTGCATTTCTGTAAAATAATTACATCCAGCACACCTTACGGACTTAGGGAGATGAGTAAGAGCCTGAAAATAGTTATAACAAAAACAGTGAAGTAGGTATTAGATCTTTTATCTTCAAAAGCGCATGAGAAAGTCTAATAATTAATAACAATATAATAGCATATAATGCAAATAAAAGAAACATATAATTCATATAATTTTCCAATATAAATGATCAAATAATATCTATAGTATACAAACTTTACGTAAATGCATGAGCATATGCATTTAAACTGACGAACACGTATGCTTACAATATTATTATAAATAAAAGCTTATTTAGCATTCGAATATATGAGCAAGATGCGGACTAACTCTTAAATGTATCAGTCTATGGAAGAAGCGATGCGATAAAACATTTTCTTATACCAACGAGCGATATTGTCTTATATCAACGAGTTGCATTGTGGGAAATTTCAGAAGAATGTTAGCATTTGTACGAAGAAAGGCAGATTTCTTGGTATAAAGTAATGACTATTTTCTTCAAACAGGGTGATATTTTACACGACATACGTCTGTTGTATAATTTCCATGAATTATTTCATTTAATAACAAGCAAGGTGTATTTAAACAAGAAAATTGAATTGTTGAATAAATGCATCATAATGCACGATTTATCATTTGTAGATGTACACATTCAATAAATGTCACGTAGCAAATTTAGTGGAATGCAATTGAGATGAATTCAATTATTTGCTAAGCCAAAATCACCTACACAGGCAAATTTCACTCACATCAATTTCACGTGAATTTAAATTCATGTGAATCTCACGTGAAATTCACATTAATTTCACCTCAAACGAGCTTATACGTGAAACTCACGTAAAAACAGTTTTTGTGATTTTCACGTGATTCTCATGTGAAACTCATGTGAATTTCACATGAAAAGCACATAAAAAATTTTTTTATGAATTTATGAATATTTAAAATAGAGAAATTCAAATAACATATACATTTTCAAATTTAATTAAAATCATGAAAAACATCAAATTTTGTTGTTGTAAATTTCACGTGAAATTCATGTGAAAAATTTCACATCAATTTCACGTGAATCTCAATTCCTGTGAAATTCACATGAAAATTTTCACGTGAGTTTCATGTATAAGCTCGATTGAGGTGAATCTCAAGTAATGATTTAATTGCGGAATTTAAATGCGGTTGTAAATAGTCTACCGACCTATTAGATTCTAATATAGGTCCAGTGGTGGATCCAAAAGTGGGGGTGGTTCCGGCGGTTGGAAACTCCCTTTTTTTGGCCGATCAATGCATTTGAATGGGTACATATGGTTGGACCCCCCTTTTGACCTGGGTTAACCCCCTTTTGAAAACGGCTGAATCTACCATTGAGGTCACACTGCTATAGCCTTTCTACATGGGTAATATCGAAATAGACAACAAATGTCATTACTAAAAAGATTTTTAAAAAAACCATTGATTCAAACAATCCAATCCAATACAGCTCCAAATAACAATGAATATTCAAATGGTAAAATAAATATTCCATACAAATTAAAATGTACAAAATTAATGCTTATTTTCCGAACTTTCAAAATACCATCTGAGTAGCCTCAGACTATAAATTGAACAACTCCAGATACAACGAAAATCAAAAATCTTGTCAAACAGAAAATGTGTTTATTATTAACATAGAAAAAAAATATTGACAAGGAAAACAGTTCTTTTTGGATATCAAAGACTTTTCCTGTTGGTAAATCGATATCTCTATGAACATAATCAGCTCGCCACAAGGACGCTCTTTTACATCGCGATGACCGTGAGGGCATTCCGATGTATTGTTGCCACAGAGATTTGACTTTCGTTTTTGACTAGAAACCGATCGTATAAATACGCGAACATTTCTTAGTGCAAAATAACAATCCGTATCTTTTCTTTATTAATCAATTTAGATCGTTCAGTGCTGTTTATTTGGTCATTTTATTGACGTAATCGTTCTTGAACCATCATAACTGTCGTTACCGTTAAAGCTTTAGAATTGTGCTAGTTGATATTTCACTTCACAAAAGATTCAGCACCCAAATGAAGTTTTTGGAGGACTGGAAAGCAGTTGTGTATAAGGGGAAATTTTAAAGATTTATAAACATAAGAAGATGATGCATGAGTTCGAATGAGACAACTTTCCATAAAAGTAATGATTTGTTTCAAGTAAACCATCATAGATCAAAGTAGGGCATTAAACACGGAGCCTTGGCTCACAGCGAACAACACGCTATATAGGAACAAAAACATTACTAGTGTTAAACCATTCAGACAGGAAAACCAACGGTCTAATCTATACTATTAAACGAGAAGACCTCATTTTGTGTGTCGCTTCTCTTCCTTCAACGATAAATTAATCATCATGCCTCTGTGTTCTATAGGTAACATGCATAGTCGCATTTGTCATCAATTCTTATGATTATTCAGATTGAGTTATTTTTTGGAGAAAAACGACAAAAACGGAGTCCGGATATTGATTCCGTCATCAGACTGAATTTTAGTGACTGTCATAGATAAACTTCCGGTTTAAACCATGCACACATACAACCAATCGTATGATTGATAACAAAAATGGAAAAAAAAAGGAGCCAATCAGAGCGTTCTCAATATCATGGTGTTTAGATCGCAAGAATCACAACTATTATACCTCCTTATAGAGGACAATTATTTTTTGCGTTTATCTACATGTAAACTACGATTATACTACTTCAATATATAGAGACTCTCTGTATCCTGTCTACTGTTTTATTTGAAATGTTAACGTTTACTATCTAAGGGGTCATACCAGTTGCGTATATATTAAAATAAGTAAAACATGTGACACAAGTTCAACCAATCGTATGATAGATAACAAAAATGAAAAATAAATAAGCCATTCAGAGCGTTTTCCATATCATGGTGTTTAGATCGCAAGAATCACAACTATTATACCTCCTTAGAGAGGACAATTATTTTTCGCGTTTCATGTCATGGTGTTTAGATCGCAAGAACCACAATTATACCTCTTAGAGAGGAGAATTATTTTCGCCGTTTATCTCAAGTAAACTACGATTATACTACTTTAATATATAGAGACTCTCTGTATTCTGTCAGGGACTTTCTATGTTAGTATAGAAAGTCCCTGATTCTGTCTACTGTTTTCTTTGAAATGTTTACTATTTAAGGGGTCATACCACTTGCATATATATTAATAAGTAAAACATGCTCAACTTCATCTAAAACTACCTCGACCAAAAACTTTAACCTGAAGCGGGACGGACGGACGACCGAACGAAAGAAAGAACGCACGGATGCACAGACTAGAAAACATAATGCTCATAAATGGGGCATAAAAACTTATGGTTGAAAGGGAAATTTAGTTAGTGATTTGGCAAAAATGAAAGTAAGGTAGAGATTAGAGGGAGGCTAGACCTTTTTCGGGCCGTCGGGATCGGGTGTTTTTAAGCTCGGGATTTGGGGATTGATCCTTACGGAATCTGGGAATATGTTTTTCTATTTCGGGATTTCGGGATTTCGGGATATGAATTTCTTTAAATTCTGCATTTCGGGATTTTATGATTTTAAGCCCGGAATTTCGGGATCAGGACCCCTCCGACCACCCCTCAAATTAGCCTAAGTCGGTCTTAGTCATTTATACATGATTCATATCCTACCATTGGTATGTTAATAAGGCTCTCAAAAGAAAAGGCACTGATGGGTTGTCCTATAAGCATATTTTATTAGACTAATAATGGTCTATATATATAAGCAGTTACATGTATTTCATGTTTGAAGCGGTTCAATTTGATTTGAGTTTTACTAAAAGAAGCATTGTAGCAAAGGAGAAGAATAATTGTGGTCTGAGGCCAGAAGCACGAAAATAATTGAATTTAACAGAAAGGAAACAAATATCGGACTTTGGAAAAAGGGAGAGGGCTTTTGATACCTTTTATGAAATTCTCCATACATAATATCTTTTACAAAAAATCATCCTACAACAGTTCACAAGCTGTATATGCCCGCGCTTACGCGGGTGTGTTCTAGTTTGTATACAAAAAGGAGATTCAAAAGTACAGGTCAGATATTGTCGAATCAATCTGAACGAGGACAGTATGATTCATCTCTGTCACAAGTTAGTTTTATTGTTTTCAATAAAGAAAGCCTTCCATGCGTGCGTTGCGAGCATATCAGATATATGTTATTTTGGTGCGTCCATTATAAAACTTGCTAAATATTGTATATATGTGAACAATAATTTTGATACTTCGCTATTTGATTACGACATTGTTTATAAAACCCTATCGGTACTGGCATTTCATTGAAAATGTTGGATTGAACCTGGTTTTATAGCGCTTAACCTCTCACGTGTATGACAGTCTCATCATGCAAATTCTGTCATACTAGAACACACCCGCGTAATCGCGGGCATATACAGCTTGTGAACTGTTGTAGGATGATTTTTTACAACGATGTGTGAACAAAACAGACATAATAGGTAAAATTGTCAAAATATGGGTACAGCAGTCAAATAGTAATACTAATAAGTACTAATATTGATATAAGAAAAAGACCGCTATGATTTTTTAAAAATATCGCATTGATATTAGAAATAATAGCATTTGTATATTTATGTATATAAGAAAAACACAGCACTTCAAATTTTACACGGACAGAAACGTTTGCTTCTAACTAACTTCTGAATGTATATTTAGACTCAATTGTTGTTTATATTTGATTAATACGTTTTAAAATTAATATTTTCTTACTCTTTCTTTGCCGAAAACAACATTTCCCGCATGGAATGTCTGCATATTTACAATTGATATTACACAATATCGCTATGTGATATAAAAAAAGTTTTTGTCGATTCGTTTCTTCCATAGACTGTGTATATATGAGCATAATGCGAGACCTAATATTTGAACCTAACGGAGCATAAAGCACGTGCTTCACAGCATACAATATTGAATACATAATATCTCAACAATGAGCATGTATAAACTTTTATCTGTCGAATTATTATCATGGTAGAGCATTTATTGCGCTTGTAAAAACGTAAACTTCATAAAACCTATTAACCACAAAAAAATCAATTCCGACAATGAGCATTGGTTGAGAAATATTCAAACTCGAGACAAACCTAGCATTACGATACTAATCGTGAATATTCAAATATTATGAATATGAAAACAGAATCATGTGAAATGGGGAAACTAGCTTTTTAAATATACATGCTTGCTTTTATAAAAAAAAATCATGACTCGTTAGGTGATATGATATAGGGCTAAACGACAAGAATAGTTTACCGTAAATAATTACTTATCAAATTAACCTACACATGTGAAAATTACGCATAAAGCGTTTATTAAAATAATCAACATCTTACCCTTGCGGAACTGACCTTAAATCGTATTAAGTATGAACAAGCGATAAGTTAAAATTATCATTTCCAACATGCGAGCGTAAAACTAAATTCTATAACGCGTTTAGAAATACCCTTGAGTACAGAAAGTTTGTGAAGAATAAACCAACCTTTTTTTGAACATATATACATTTATTTACACTGATCGAGCAACAACAGTTTGATCTTAACTTCTTTACTTGCAGAACTTATAGCTATTTAACTTCAACTTTACTAAATAAAATGGAAACGAAACTTTACGAGGTTTCACGATTCAATTGAATAAAATAATGAAAGAAACATATTAACTTTGAATAAATAAAATACTTGACTCACCTGAAAACAGTTATAACAAACACACCTAGTGAAGTAGGTATAAAATGACTCTATGACACTAGTACATTGGAAAATTCAGAGTCATTTAATATACATGTATCTCAAAAGGGGAGGATGTTTTTTTTTCTGAGGATATCAAAAGCCATTTCTTAGGCCTGATTGGCTCAAAATATATCTGTAGGGTGCCCATTTTTGTTTCTGATGGGTCTTTTGTTGTCTTAATGTGTAAAATTGAGGAAATGCTGGCACAATTTGGCATCTGAGGGGTTTAAAACCAGTGGCGGATCCGACCATTTTAAAAAGGGGGGGGGTTCCCAACACAGAGTAAAAGGGGGGGGGGGGGGTCCCAACAGAATAAAGGGGGGGGGGGGGGGGTTCCAACTATATGCTCCCATTCAAATGCTGTGGTCGGCAAACACAAGGGGGGTTCCAACCCCCAGACCCCCCCTGGATCCGCCAATGAAAACAAAGCACGTGAGAGATTGAAATTTGCCTGAAATTTTTCTTAAGGGGTCTTTGACAAGATATAATCCCCCCGTCTTTTCATATATTAAATGGAATGTCCCATTACGAAATTGTTTCTATGCAGCATTTTTGTCATATTTACCATATAAGACTATGGAGTCAGTCAATATACAAGACTCAGGGCGGGTCTAGGATTTTTCAAACGAGAGGGCGGCGTTATTTCAGAAAACGAAATCTATCTACTACCGATGAATAAAAACAGACCTTTTCTCTATTTTGGAATCTGCGACACTTGGACTATTGACGTACAATACAACAATCACTTTTCCTTTGTGACGTCAGACGTTTTTATAATCATATAAAACTTGAGAACAATGTGAAACTGTTTTGACGATCAAAGTGTAGCGTACGCCCTGTACGTTCCCCTGGATCAACCAGTACGACTGCAACCTGTCTTACTTTAAAAAAAAATCATATCACAAAAATTTCCGGAAACAAGTCCTGAAACGAGTTGTATATTAGGCATAGTAGATAGTTTCCCGCCGCCTGTCAAAGTATGTTTCCTGTAGTAACAATTGTGAAAAATGGTAAAAATAGACGGTTTTTGTCAAACATACTCGAAGATATATCCAATATGTTGTGAATACACAAAAAAGTATGTTAAAATAAGACTTGCAGGTTGAAATGCTGGCCACAGCTGGTGCAGTGGTGGTCCTCGTTCCAAACAACAGTAAAATATACACATGTAATACTACATATATGTAAATAGCCATAGTTTACAAGCAGTGGCGGATCCACCGACTGCCTAAAAGGGGGGCTCGCTTCGAGTTATGCTCCAGTGATTCCCAAAATAACCAAGGTTTTCCCACTAAAAGGGGTGAGGGCGGAAAATTTAACAGTAGTCTTGACTTTTAACGTTTATAGAGGGACATGACACAAAATGAATCCCAGGAGAGATAATCTGACCAGAGACATATATACACATGTGTATATATGTTTCTGATCTGACTATTAACATTAGAGTGGCATGACACAAAAAGACTCCCAGTAGAGATAGTCTGGCTATTAACGTTAGAAAGACATGACACAAAATGACTCCCAGTAGAGATAGTCTGGCTATTAACGTTAGAAAGACATGACACAAAATGACTCCCAGTAGAGATAGTCTGGCTATTAACGCTAGAGTGACATGACACAAAATGACTCCCAGTAGAGATAGTCTGGCTATTCACATTAGAGTGACATGACACAAAATGATCCAGTAGAGATAGTCTGGCTATTAACATTAGAGTGACATGACACAAAATGACCCAGTAGAAATAGTCTGGCTATTAACATTAGAGTGACATGACACAAAATGACTCCTAGTAGAGATAGTCTGGCTATTAACATTAGATTGACATGACACAAAATGACCCAGTAGAGAAAGTGTGGCTATTAACATTAGAGTGACATGACACAGAATGACTCCCAGTAGAGATAGTCTGGCTATTAACATTAGAGTGACATGACACAAAATGACTCCCAGTAGAGATAGTATAGCCGGGTAAAATGGCTATTCGACTGAATGTAAATCAAGAAGGAAGATTCGCTCCTTAAACTTTTATTTCAGCAGACCATAGCCGGGTAAAATGGCTATTCGACTGAATGTAAATCAAGAAGGAAGATTCGCTCCTTAAACTTTTATTTCAGCAGTCCGGCAAGACCGAACAACAAACTCCCAACTAAATGTAATGTAACATACAAACAATAACAATATATATAAGCACAATCAATTAAAGGATTAAGAAGATTAACAGATGACAAATTAGAAATAACAATAGATTAAAAGAGTAATTAGTGTCCGACACGTATTTGAAAATTATAGTCCAAACTGTCACATAGAATGAATAATGAAATAAATAGAGTAAATGCATTTAAAAGACCTTTGTCCAAGATTATGACACATAATCCGTGTAAAACACTTATGCCTAAATTTACGACAAAGTCTAGAATAATTAAATACATGCAAAACCTAAATATATTAAAACAATTGAATAACTAAAATGTTGTTCAAAAACTATTTCATTGCACTGTCCAAATTGTCTGGTCATATATTCCTGCGGCCTCTGAAGACACGAGCCGGGTCTTAATATTATGTTCATCTGAAATTGTTCTGAAAGTTTCTTCTGTGATTGTGGCGTCCTCTGTATCGATAGTTTTGGTTTGGATGATTATCTTCTCTTGTATTTTTCTGAATATTGTCCAGTTCGTCTTCTAGTGTTGTGATTCGATTCAACATACGTTCTTTGTCGCGCTATAATTGATATTGCTGGTCGATGGCTTTACATCTTTGATCGTATATCCGAGAATGAACTGCTTTAAGATCCGTATTGCGTTCCTGTAATTTTTCTATTTCTTTTTTATCATTTGCACCTTGTTTTTGAAATTTTTCTAAATTGCGAATTACACTGTTATGCTCTTGTTTCAGCTCTTTGAATTTCTTTTCGTAATGAACACTTTTGATTTCAAACTTCACTCTCTCTGAATGCACTCGGTCGTGCCTGAGTGTAACGCTATCAATGAATTCTCTATCATAATTAAAGGCGGGAAAGAAATCCATCAGTTCAATAGTAGTAAGTTCCGCACAGGGAAATATTGACATAGCTTTCTGTTCTTTGAATAGTCTCATTCTTTCTGCGTCGCGACGTAATTTTGATTTCGATTTAACTTTGACAACTTTCACGTCCGGTTGTCTATGAAAATTACACATTCTGGCGAAATGTCCAAAATTTCTGCACTTATAACAAAATGACATTTTTGCTGTACATTGTCTAAAATGAAATTGATTGTTCACAGTTTTTCCACAAAACTTACATAGGCAGTTATCCATATGTTGTGTTGAATTTCTGTTCTGAACAGTAGTTCCATTATCAGACATCTGGTTTCTCCAGTTTCGGTCAAAATTTCTGGTTCTCTGCGTATCCATTTTTCTGTTTGCTGGGGGTCAGCTACACAGGTAGAACAAGGTATCCGAAAGATGCGTTGCCCGTACGTCCTAACACCAGATATAGCCGGGGTGAAATGGCTATTCGACTATATGTAAATCAAGAAGGAAGATTCGCTCCTTTAACTTTTATTTTAGCAGTCCGGCAAGACCGAACAACAAACTCCAAACTAAATGTAATGAACATACAAACAATAACAATATATATAAGCACAATCAATTAAAGGATTAAGAAGATTAACAGATGACAAATTAGAAATAACAATAGATTAAAAGAGTAATTAGTGTCCGACACGTACTTGAAAATTATAGTCCAAACTGTCACATAGAATGAATAATGAAATAAATAGAGTAAATGCATTTAAAAGACCTTTGTCCAAGATTATGACACATAATCCGTGTCAAACACTTATGCCTAAATTTACGACAAAGTCTAGAATAATTAAATACATGCAAAACCTAAATATATTAAAACAATTGAATAACTAAAATGTTGTTCAAAAACTATTTCATTGCACATTAGAGTGACATGACACAGAATGACTCCCAGTAGAGAGTCTGACTATTAACATTAGAGTGACATGACATAAAATGACTCCCAGTAGCGATAGTCTGGCTATTAACATTAGAGTGACATGACACAAAATGACTCCCAGTAGAGATAGTCTGGCTATTAACATTAGAGTGACATGACACAAAATGACTCCCAGTAGAGATAGTCTGGATATTAACATTAGAGTGACATGACACAAAATGACTCCCAGTAGAGATGGTCTGGATATTAACATTAGAGTGACATGACACAAAATGACTCCCAGTAGAGATAGTCTGGCTATTAACATTAGAGTGACATGACACAAAATGACTCCCAGTAGAGATGGTCTGGATATTAACATTAGAGTGACATGACATAAAATGACTCCCAGTAGAGATAGTCTGGCTATTAACATTAGAGTGACATGACATAAAATGACTCCCAGTAGAGATAATCTGACTATTAACATTAGAGTGACATGACACAAAATGACTCCCAGTAAAGATGGTCTGGATATTAACATTAGAGTGACATGACACAAAATGACTCCCAGTAGAGATAGTCTGGCTATTAACATTAGAGTGACATGACACAAAATGACTCCCAGTAGAGATGGTCTGGATATTAACATTAGAGTGACATGACACAAAATGACTCCCAGTAGAGATAGTCTGGCTATTAACATTAGAGTGACATGACACAAAATGACTCCCAGTAGAGATAGTCTGGATATTAACATTAGAGTGACATGACACAAAATGACTCCCAGTAGAGATAGTCTGGCTATTAACATTAGAGTGACATGTCACAGAATGACTCCCAGTAGAGATAGTCTGGCTATTAACATTAGAGTGACATGACACAAAATGACTCCCAGTAGAGATAGTCTGCATATTAACATTAGAGTGACATGCCATAAAATGACTCCCAGTAGAGATAGTCTGTCTATTAACATTAGAGTGACCTGACATAAAAATGACTCCCAGTAGAGATAGTCTGGCTATTAACATTAGAGTGACATAACACAAAATGACTCCCAGTAGAGATAGTCTGGCTATTAACATTAGAGTGACATGACACAAAATGACTCCCAGTAGAGATAGTGTGGCTATTAACATTAGAGTGACATGACACAAAATGACTCCCAGTAGAGATACATGTAGTCTGGCTATTAACATTAGAATGACATGACACAAAAAGACTCCGAGTAGAGATAGTCTGGCTATTAACATTAGAGTGACATGACACAGAATGACTCCCAGTAGAGATAGTCTGGCTATTAACATTAGAGTGACATGACATAAAATGACTCCCAGTAGAGATAGTCTGGCTATTAACATTAGACTGACATGTCACAGAATGACTCCCAGTAGAGATAGTGTGGCTATTAACATTAGAGTGACATGACACAAAATGACTCCCAGTAGAGATAGTGTGGCTATTAACATTAGAGTGACATGACACAAAATGACTCCCAGTAGAGATAGTGTGGCTATTAACATTAGAGTGACATGACACAAAATGACTCCCAGTAGAGATACATGTAGTCTGGCTATTAACATTAGAGTGACATGACACAAAATGACTCCCAGTAGAGATAGTCTGGCTATTAACATTAGAGTGACATAACACAAAATGACTCCCAGTAGAGATAGTGTGGCTATTAACATTAGAGTGACATGACACGAAATGACTCCCAGTAGAGATAGTGTGGCTATTAACATTAGAGTGACATGACACAAAATGACTCCCAGTAGAGATAGTGTGGCTATTAACATTAGAGTGACATGACACAAAATGACTCCCAGTAGAGATACATGTAGTCTGGCTATTAACATTAGAATGACATGACACAAAAAGACTCCGAGTAGAGATAGTCTGGCTATTAACATTAGAGTGACATGACACAGAATGACTCCCAGTAGAGATAGTCTGGCTATTAATATTAGAGTGACATGACACAGAATGACTCCCAGTAGAGATAGTCTGACTATTAACATTAGAGTGACATGACACAAAATGACTCCCAGTATAGATGGTCTGGATATTAACATTAGAGTGACATGACACAAAATGACTCCCAGTAGAGATAGTCTGGCTATCAACATTAGAGTGACATGACATAAAATGACTCCCAGTAGAGATAGTCTGGCTATTAACATTAGAGTGACATGACACAGAATGACTCCCAGTAGAGATAGTCTGTCTATTAACATTAGAGTGACATGACACAAAATGACTCCCAGTAGAGATAGTCTGGCTATTAACGTTAGAGTGACATGACATAAAATGACTCCCAGTAGAGATAGTCTGGCTATTAACATTAGAGTGACATGACACAAAATGACTCCCAGTAGAGATGGTCTGGATATTAACATTAGAGTGACATGACATAAAATGACTCCCAGTAGAGATAGTCTGGCTATTAACATTAGAGTGACATGACATAAAATGACTCCCAGTAGAGATAATCTGACTATTAACATTAGAGTGACATGACACAAAATGACTCCCAGTAAAGATGGTCTGGATATTAACATTAGAGTGACATGACACAAAATGACTCCCAGTAGAGATAGTCTGGCTATTAACATAAGAGTGACATGACACAAAATGACTCCCAGTAGAGATAGTCTGGATATTAACATTAGAGTGACATGACACAAAATGACTCCCAGTAGAGATGGTCTGGATATTAACATTAGAGTGACATGACACAAAATGACTCCCAGTAGAGATAGTCTGGCTATTAACATTAGAGTGACATGACACAAAATGACTCCCAGTAGAGATAGTCTGGATATTAACATTAGAGTGACATGACACAAAATGACTCCCAGTAGAGATAGTCTGGATATTAACATTAGAGTGACATGACACAAAATGACTCCCAGTAGAGATGGTCTGGATATTAACATTAGAGTGACATGACACAAAATGACTCCCAGTAGAGATAGTCTGGCTATTAACATTAGAGTGACATGACACAAAATGACTCCCAGTAGAGATAGTCTGCATATTAACATTAGAGTGACATGACATAAAATGACTCCCAGTAGAGATAGTCTGTCTATTAACATTAGAGTGACCTGACATAAAATGACTCCCAGTAGAGATAGTGTGGCTATTAACATTAGAGTGACATGACACAAAATGACTCCCAGTAGAGATAGTGTGGCTATTAACATTAGAGTGACATGACACAAAATGACTCCCAGTAGAGATACATGTAGTCTGGCTATTAACATTAGAATGACATGACACAAAAAGACTCCGAGTAGAGATAGTCTGGCTATTAACATTAGAGTGACATGACACAGAATGACTCCCAGTAGAGATAGTCTGGCTATTAACATTAGAGTGACATGACACAGAATGACTCCCAGTAGAGATAGTCTGACTATTAACATTAGAGTGACATGACACAAAATGACTCCCAGTATAGATGGTCTGGATATTAACATTAGAGTGACATGACACAAAATGACTCCCAGTAGAGATAGTCTGGCTATCAACATTAGAGTGACATGACATAAAATGACTCCCAGTAGAGATAGTCTGGCTATTAACATTAGAGTGACATGACACAGAATGACTCCCAGTAGAGATAGTCTGTCTATTAACATTAGAGTGACCTGACATAAAATGACTCCCAGTAGAGATAGTCTGGCTATTAACATTAGAGTGACATGACACAAAATGACTCCCAGTAGAGATAGTGTGGCTATTAACATTAGAGTGACATGACACAAAATGACTCCCAGTAGAGATAGTGTGGCTATTAACATTAGAGTGACATGACACAAAATGACTCCCAGTAGAGATACATGTAGTCTGGCTATTAACATTAGAATGACATGACACAAAAAGACTCCGAGTAGAGATAGTCTGGCTATTAACATTAGAGTGACATGACACAGAATGACTCCCAGTAGAGATAGTCTGACTATTAACATTAGAGTGACATGACACAAAATGACTCCCAGTATAGATGGTCTGGATATTAACATTAGAGTGACATGACACAAAATGACTCCCAGTAGAGATAGTCTGGCTATCAACATTAGAGTGACATGACATAAAATGACTCCCAGTAGAGATAGTCTGGCTATTAACATTAGAGTGACATGACACAGAATGACTCCCAGTAGAGATAGTCTGTCTATTAACATTAGAGTGACATGACACAAAATGACTCCCAGTAGAGATAGTCTGGCTATTAACGTTAGAGTGACATGACATAAAATGACTCCCAGTAGAGATAGTCTGGCTATTAACATTAGAGTGACATGACACAAAATGACTCCCAGTAGAGATAGTCTGGCTATTAACATTAGAGTGACATGACACAAAATGACTCCCAGTAGAGATAGTCTGGATATTAACATTAGAGTGACATGACACAAAATGACTCCCAGTAGAGATGGTCTGGATATTAACATTAGAGTGACATGACACAAAATGACTCCCAGTAGAGATAGTCTGGCTATTAACATTAGAGTGACATGACACAAAATGACTCCCAGTAGAGATGGTCTGGATATTAACATTAGAGTGACATGACATAAAATGACTCCCAGTAGAGATAGTCTGGCTATTAACATTAGAGTGACATGACATAAAATGACTCCCAGTAGAGATAATCTGACTATTAACATTAGAGTGACATGACACAAAATGACTCCCAGTAGAGATGGTCTGGCTATTAACATTAGAGTGACATGACACAAAATGACTCGCAGTAGAGATAGTGTGGCTATTAACATTAGAGTGACATGACACAAAATGACTCCCAGTAGAGATACATGTAGTCTGGCTATTAACATTAGAATGACATGACACAAAAAGACTCCGAGTAGAGATAGTCTGGCTATTAACATAAGAGTGACATGACACAGAATGACTCCCAGTAGAGATAGTCTGGCTATTAACATTAGAGTGACATGACACAGAATGACTCCCAGTAGAGATAGTCTGACTATTAACATTAGAGTGACATGACACAAAATGACTCCCAGTATAGATGGTCTGGATATTAACATTAGAGTGACATGACACAAAATGACTCCCAGTAGAGATAGTCTGGCTATCAACATTAGAGTGACATGACATAAAATGACTCCCAGTAGAGATAGTCTGGCTATTAACATTAGAGTGACATGACACAGAATGACTCCCAGTAGAGATAGTCTGTCTATTAACATTAGAGTGACATGACACAAAATGACTCCCAGTAGAGATAGTCTGGCTATTAACATTAGAGTGACCTGACATAAAATAACTCCCAGTAGAGATAGTCTGGCTATTAACATTAGAGTGACATGACACAAAATAACTCCCAGTAGAGATAGTGTGGCTATTAACGTAAGAGTGACATGTCACAGAATGACTCCCAGTAGAGATAGTCTGGCTATTAACAGTAGAGTGATATGACATAAAATGACTCCCAGTAGAGATAGTGTGGCTATTAACATTAGAGTGACATGACACAAAATGACTCCCAGTAGAGATAGTGTGGCTATTAACATTAGAGTGACATGTCACAGAATGACTCCCAGTAGAGATAGTCTGGCTATTAACCTTAGAGTGACATGACACAAAATGACTCCCAGTAGAGATAGTCTGGCTATTAACATTAGAGTGACATGTCACAGAATGACTCCCAGGAGAGATACATGTAGTCTGGCTATTAACATTAGAGTGACATGACATAAAATGACTCCCAGGAGAGATAGTCTGGCTATTAACATTAGAGTGACATGACACAGAATGACTCCCAGTAGAGATAGTCTGGCTATTAACGTTAGAGTGACCTGTCCAGATTGACTCCCAGTAGAGATAGTCTGGCTATTAACGTTAGAGTGACATGACATAAAATGACTCCCAGGAGAGATAGTCTGGCTATTAACATAAGAGTGACATGACCAGAATGACTCCCAGGAGAGATAGTCTGGCTATTAACATTAGAGTGACATACCACAAAATGACTCCCAGTAGAGATGGTCTGGATATTAACATTAGAGTGACATACCACAAAATGACTCCCAGTAAAGATAGTCTGTCTATTAACATTAGAGTGACCTGACACAAAATGACTCCCAGTAAAGATGGTCTGGATATTAACATTAGAGTGACATGACACAAAATGACTCCCAGTAGAGATAGTCTGGCTATTAACATTAGAGTGACATGACACAAAATGACTCCCAGTAGAGATGGTCTGGATATTAACATTAGAGTGACATGACACAAAATGACTCCCAGTAGAGATAGTCTGGTTATTAACATTAGAGTGACATGACACAAAATGACTCCCAGTAGAGATAGTCTGGATATTAACATTAGAGTGACATGACACAAAATGACTCCCAGTAGAGATAGTCTGGCTATTAACATTAGAGTGACATGTCACAGAATGACTCCCAGTAGAGATAGTCTGGCTATTAACATTAGAGTGACATGACACAAAATGACTCCCAGTAGAGATAGTCTGCATATTAACATTAGAGTGACATGCCATAAAATGACTCCCAGTAGAGATAGTCTGTCTATTAACATTAGAGTGACCTGACATAAAAATGACTCCCAGTAGAGATAGTCTGGCTATTAACATTAGAGTGACATAACACAAAATGACTCCCAGTAGAGATAGTCTGGCTATTAACATTAGAGTGACATGACACAAAATGACTCCTAGTAGAGATAGTGTGGCTATTAACATTAGAGTGACATGACACAAAATGACTCCCAGTAGAGATACATGTAGTCTGGCTATTAACATTAGAATGACATGACACAAAAAGACTCCGAGTAGAGATAGTCTGGCTATTAACATTAGAGTGACATGACACAGAATGACTCCCAGTAGAGATAGTCTGGCTATTAACATTAGAGTGACATGACATAAAATGACTCCCAGTAGAGATAGTCTGGCTATTAACATTAGACTGACATGTCACAGAATGACTCCCAGTAGAGATAGTGTGGCTATTAACATTAGAGTGACATGACACAAAATGACTCCCAGTAGAGATAGTGTGGCTATTAACATTAGAGTGACATGACACAAAATGACTCCCAGTAGAGATAGTGTGGCTATTAACATTAGAGTGACATGACACAAAATGACTCCCAGTAGAGATACATGTAGTCTGGCTATTAACATTAGAGTGACATGACACAAAATGACTCCCAGTAGAGATAGTCTGGCTATTAACATTAGAGTGACATAACACAAAATGACTCCCAGTAGAGATAGTGTGGCTATTAACATTAGAGTGACATGACACGAAATGACTCCCAGTAGAGATAGTGTGGCTATTAACATTAGAGTGACATGACACAAAATGACTCCCAGTAGAGATAGTGTGGCTATTAACATTAGAGTGACATGACACAAAATGACTCCCAGTAGAGATACATGTAGTCTGGCTATTAACATTAGAATGACATGACACAAAAAGACTCCGAGTAGAGATAGTCTGGCTATTAACATTAGAGTGACATGACACAGAATGACTCCCAGTAGAGATAGTCTGGCTATTAATATTAGAGTGACATGACACAGAATGACTCCCAGTAGAGATAGTCTGACTATTAACATTAGAGTGACATGACACAAAATGACTCCCAGTATAGATGGTCTGGATATTAACATTAGAGTGACATGACACAAAATGACTCCCAGTAGAGATAGTCTGGCTATCAACATTAGAGTGACATGACATAAAATGACTCCCAGTAGAGATAGTCTGGCTATTAACATTAGAGTGACATGACACAGAATGACTCCCAGTAGAGATAGTCTGTCTATTAACATTAGAGTGACATGACACAAAATGACTCCCAGTAGAGATAGTCTGGCTATTAACGTTAGAGTGACATGACATAAAATGACTCCCAGTAGAGATAGTCTGGCTATTAACATTAGAGTGACATGACACAAAATGACTCCCAGTAGAGATGGTCTGGATATTAACATTAGAGTGACATGACATAAAATGACTCCCAGTAGAGATAGTCTGGCTATTAACATTAGAGTGACATGACATAAAATGACTCCCAGTAGAGATAATCTGACTATTAACATTAGAGTGACATGACACAAAATGACTCCCAGTAAAGATGGTCTGGATATTAACATTAGAGTGACATGACACAAAATGACTCCCAGTAGAGATAGTCTGGCTATTAACATAAGAGTGACATGACACAAAATGACTCCCAGTAGAGATAGTCTGGATATTAACATTAGAGTGACATGACACAAAATGACTCCCAGTAGAGATGGTCTGGATATTAACATTAGAGTGACATGACACAAAATGACTCCCAGTAGAGATAGTCTGGCTATTAACATTAGAGTGACATGACACAAAATGACTCCCAGTAGAGATAGTCTGGATATTAACATTAGAGTGACATGACACAAAATGACTCCCAGTAGAGATAGTCTGGATATTAACATTAGAGTGACATGACACAAAATGACTCCCAGTAGAGATGGTCTGGATATTAACATTAGAGTGACATGACACAAAATGACTCCCAGTAGAGATAGTCTGGCTATTAACATTAGAGTGACATGACACAAAATGACTCCCAGTAGAGATAGTCTGCATATTAACATTAGAGTGACATGACATAAAATGACTCCCAGTAGAGATAGTCTGTCTATTAACATTAGAGTGACCTGACATAAAATGACTCCCAGTAGAGATAGTGTGGCTATTAACATTAGAGTGACATGACACAAAATGACTCCCAGTAGAGATAGTGTGGCTATTAACATTAGAGTGACATGACACAAAATGACTCCCAGTAGAGATACATGTAGTCTGGCTATTAACATTAGAATGACATGACACAAAAAGACTCCGAGTAGAGATAGTCTGGCTATTAACATTAGAGTGACATGACACAGAATGACTCCCAGTAGAGATAGTCTGGCTATTAACATTAGAGTGACATGACACAGAATGACTCCCAGTAGAGATAGTCTGACTATTAACATTAGAGTGACATGACACAAAATGACTCCCAGTATAGATGGTCTGGATATTAACATTAGAGTGACATGACACAAAATGACTCCCAGTAGAGATAGTCTGGCTATCAACATTAGAGTGACATGACATAAAATGACTCCCAGTAGAGATAGTCTGGCTATTAACATTAGAGTGACATGACACAGAATGACTCCCAGTAGAGATAGTCTGTCTATTAACATTAGAGTGACCTGACATAAAATGACTCCCAGTAGAGATAGTCTGGCTATTAACATTAGAGTGACATGACACAAAATGACTCCCAGTAGAGATAGTGTGGCTATTAACATTAGAGTGACATGACACAAAATGACTCCCAGTAGAGATAGTGTGGCTATTAACATTAGAGTGACATGACACAAAATGACTCCCAGTAGAGATACATGTAGTCTGGCTATTAACATTAGAATGACATGACACAAAAAGACTCCGAGTAGAGATAGTCTGGCTATTAACATTAGAGTGACATGACACAGAATGACTCCCAGTAGAGATAGTCTGACTATTAACATTAGAGTGACATGACACAAAATGACTCCCAGTATAGATGGTCTGGATATTAACATTAGAGTGACATGACACAAAATGACTCCCAGTAGAGATAGTCTGGCTATCAACATTAGAGTGACATGACATAAAATGACTCCCAGTAGAGATAGTCTGGCTATTAACATTAGAGTGACATGACACAGAATGACTCCCAGTAGAGATAGTCTGTCTATTAACATTAGAGTGACATGACACAAAATGACTCCCAGTAGAGATAGTCTGGCTATTAACGTTAGAGTGACATGACATAAAATGACTCCCAGTAGAGATAGTCTGGCTATTAACATTAGAGTGACATGACACAAAATGACTCCCAGTAGAGATAGTCTGGCTATTAACATTAGAGTGACATGACACAAAATGACTCCCAGTAGAGATAGTCTGGATATTAACATTAGAGTGACATGACACAAAATGACTCCCAGTAGAGATGGTCTGGATATTAACATTAGAGTGACATGACACAAAATGACTCC
The DNA here is from genome assembly GCF_036588685.1 of Mytilus trossulus. Lineage (NCBI taxonomy): Eukaryota > Metazoa > Mollusca > Bivalvia > Mytilida > Mytilidae > Mytilus > Mytilus trossulus. The sequence goes on from NC_086383.1 coordinate 69,852,312, forward strand.
CAGTAGAGATAGTCTGGCTATTAACATTAGAGTGACATGACACAAAATGACTCCCAGTAGAGATGGTCTGGATATTAACATTAGAGTGACATGACATAAAATGACTCCCAGTAGAGATAGTCTGGCTATTAACATTAGAGTGACATGACATAAAATGACTCCCAGTAGAGATAATCTGACTATTAACATTAGAGTGACATGACACAAAATGACTCCCAGTAGAGATGGTCTGGCTATTAACATTAGAGTGACATGACACAAAATGACTCGCAGTAGAGATAGTGTGGCTATTAACATTAGAGTGACATGACACAAAATGACTCCCAGTAGAGATACATGTAGTCTGGCTATTAACATTAGAATGACATGACACAAAAAGACTCCGAGTAGAGATAGTCTGGCTATTAACATAAGAGTGACATGACACAGAATGACTCCCAGTAGAGATAGTCTGGCTATTAACATTAGAGTGACATGACACAGAATGACTCCCAGTAGAGATAGTCTGACTATTAACATTAGAGTGACATGACACAAAATGACTCCCAGTATAGATGGTCTGGATATTAACATTAGAGTGACATGACACAAAATGACTCCCAGTAGAGATAGTCTGGCTATCAACATTAGAGTGACATGACATAAAATGACTCCCAGTAGAGATAGTCTGGCTATTAACATTAGAGTGACATGACACAGAATGACTCCCAGTAGAGATAGTCTGTCTATTAACATTAGAGTGACATGACACAAAATGACTCCCAGTAGAGATAGTCTGGCTATTAACATTAGAGTGACCTGACATAAAATAACTCCCAGTAGAGATAGTCTGGCTATTAACATTAGAGTGACATGACACAAAATAACTCCCAGTAGAGATAGTGTGGCTATTAACGTAAGAGTGACATGTCACAGAATGACTCCCAGTAGAGATAGTCTGGCTATTAACAGTAGAGTGATATGACATAAAATGACTCCCAGTAGAGATAGTGTGGCTATTAACATTAGAGTGACATGACACAAAATGACTCCCAGTAGAGATAGTGTGGCTATTAACATTAGAGTGACATGTCACAGAATGACTCCCAGTAGAGATAGTCTGGCTATTAACCTTAGAGTGACATGACACAAAATGACTCCCAGTAGAGATAGTCTGGCTATTAACATTAGAGTGACATGTCACAGAATGACTCCCAGGAGAGATACATGTAGTCTGGCTATTAACATTAGAGTGACATGACATAAAATGACTCCCAGGAGAGATAGTCTGGCTATTAACATTAGAGTGACATGACACAGAATGACTCCCAGTAGAGATAGTCTGGCTATTAACGTTAGAGTGACCTGTCCAGATTGACTCCCAGTAGAGATAGTCTGGCTATTAACGTTAGAGTGACATGACATAAAATGACTCCCAGGAGAGATAGTCTGGCTATTAACATAAGAGTGACATGACCAGAATGACTCCCAGGAGAGATAGTCTGGCTATTAACATTAGAGTGACATGACACAAAATGACTCCCAGTAGAGATGGTCTGGATATTAACATTAGAGTGACATACCACAAAATGACTCCCAGTAAAGATAGTCTGTCTATTAACATTAGAGTGACCTGACATAAAATGACTCCCAGTAGAGATAGTCTGACTATTAACATTAGAGTGACATTACACAAAATGACTCCCAGTAGAGATAGTGTGGCTATTAACATTAGAGTGACATGTCACAGAATGACTCCCAGTAGAGATAGTCTGGCTATTAACATTAGAGTGACATGTCACAGAATGACTCCCAGTAGAGATAGTCTGTCTATTAACATTAGAGTGACCTGACATAAAATGACTCCCAGTAGAGATAGTCTGACTATTAACATTAGAGTGACATTACACAAAATGACTCCCAGTAGAGATAGTGTGGCTATTAACATTAGAGTGACATTACACAAAATGACTCCCAGTAGAGATAGTGTGGCTATTAACATTAGAGTGACATGACACAAAATGACTCCCAGTAGAGATAGTGTGGCTATTAACATTAGAGTGACATGACACAAAATGACTCCCAGTAGAGATACATGTAGTCTGGCTATTAACATTAGAATGACATGACACAAAAAGACTCTGAGTAGAGATAGTCTGGCTATTAACATTAGAGTGACATGACACAGAATGACTCCCAGTAGAGATAGTCTGGCTATTAACATTAGAGTGACATGACATAAAATGACTCCCAGTAGAGATAGTCTGGCTATTAACATTAGACTGACATGTCACAGAATGACTCCCAGTAGAGATAGTCTGGCTATTAACATTAGAGTGACATGACACAAACTGACTCCCAGTAGAGATAGTCTGGATATTAACATTAGAGTGACATGACACAAAATGACTCCCAGTAGAGATAGTCTGGCTATTAACATTAGAGTGACATGTCACAGAATGACTCCCAGTAGAGATAGTCTGGCTATTAACATTAGAGTGGCATGACACAAAAGGACTCCCAGTAGAGATAGTCTGCATATTAACATTAGAGTGACATGACATAAAATGACTCCCAGTAGAGACAGTCTGACTAATAACGTGAGAGTGACATGACACAAACTGACTCCCAGTAGAGATAGTCTGGATATTAACATTAGAGTGACATGACACAAAATGACTCCCAGTAGAGATAGTCTGTCTATTAACATTAGAGTGACCTGACATAAAATGACTCCCAGTAGAGATAGTCTGGCTATTAACATTAGAGTGACATGACACAAAATGACTCCCAGTAGAGATAGTGTGGCTATTAACATTAGAGTGACATGACACAAAATGACTCCCAGTAGAGATAGTGTGGCTATTAACATTAGAGTGACATGACATAAAATGACTCCCAGTAGAGATAGTCTGGCTATTAACATTAGAGTGACATGACACAAAATAACTCCCAGCAGAGATAGTGTGGCTATTAACATTAGAGTGACATGACACAAAATGACTCCCAGTAGAGATAGTGTGGCTATTAACATTAGAGTGACATGACACAAAATGACTCCCAGGAGAGATACATGTAGTCTGGCTATTAACATTAGAATGACATGACACAAAAAGACTCCCAGTAGAGATAGTCTGGCTATTAACATAGAGTGACATGACACAGAATGACTCCCAGTAGAGATAGTCTGGCTATTAACATTAGAGTGACATGACATACAATGACTCCCAGTAGAGATAGTCTGGCTATTAACATAAGAGTGACATGACATAAAATGACTCCCAGTAGAGATAGTCTGACTATTAACATTAGAATGACATGACACAAAAAGACTCCCAGAAGAGATAGTCTGGCTATTAACATAAGAGTGACATGACATAAAATGACTCCCAGTAGAGATAGTCTGACTTTTAACATTAGAATGACATGACACAAAAAGACTCCCAGTAGAGATAGTCTGGCTATTAACATTAGAGTGACATGACGCAGAATGACTCCCAGTAGAGATAGTCTGGCTATTAACATAAGAGTGACATGACATAAAATGACTCCCAGTAGAGATAGTCTGACTATTAACATTAGAGTGACATGACACAAAATGACTCCCAGTAGAGATAGTGTGGCTATTAACATTAGAGTGACATGACACAAAATGACTCCCAGTAGAGATACATGTAGTCTGGCTATTAACATTAGAATGACATGACACAAAAAGACTCCCAGTAGAGATAGTCTGGCTATTAACATTAGAGTGACATGACACAGAATGACTCCCAGTAGAGATAGTCTGGCTATTAACATTAGAGTGACATGACACAGAATGACTCCCAGTAGAGATAGTCTGGATATTAACATTAGAGTGACATGACATAAAATGACACCCAGTAGAGATAGTCTGGCTATTAACATTAGAATGACATGACACGAAAAGACTCCCAGTAGAGATAGTCTGGCTATTAACATTAGAGTGACATGACACAGAATGACTCCCAGTAGAGATAGTCTGGCTATTAACATTAGAGTGACATGACACAGAATGACTCCCAGTAGAGATAGTCTGACTATTAACATTAGAGTGACATGACACAAAATGACTCCCAGTAGAGATGGTCTGGATATTAACATTAGAGTGACATGACACAAAATGACTCCCAGTAGAGATAGTCGTGCTATCAACATTAGAGTGACATGACATAAAATGACTCCCAGTAGAGATAGTCTGGCTATTAACATTAGAGTGACATGACACAGAATGACTCCCAGTAGAGATAGTCTGTCTATTAACATTAGAGTGACATGACACAAAATGACTCCCAGTACAGATAGTCTGGCTATTAACATTAGAGTGACCTGACATAAAATAACTCCCAGTAGAGATAGTCTGGCTATTAACATTAGAGTGACATGACACAAAATAACTCCCAGTAGAGATAGTGTGGCTATTAACATACGAGTGACATGTCACATAATGACTCCCAGTAGAGATAGTCTGGCTATTAACAGTAGAGTGACATGACATAAAATGACTCCCAGTAGAGATAGTGTGGCTATTAACATTAGAGTGACATGTCACAGAATGACTCCCAGTAGAGATAGTCTGGCTATTAACCTTAGAGTGACATGACACAAAATGACTCTCAGGAGAGATAGTATGGCTATTAACATTAGAGTGACATGACATAAAATGACTCCCAGTAGAGATAGTGTGGCTATTAACATTAGAGTGACATGTCACAGAATGACTCCCAGTAGAGATAGTCTGGCTATTAACCTTAGAGTGACATGACACAAAATGACTCTCAGGAGAGATAGTATGGCTATTAACATTAGAGTGACATGACACAGAATGACTCCCAGTAGAGATAGTCTGGCTAACTTAACAGTGACATGACCAGAATGACTCCCAGTAGAGATAGTCTGGCTAACTTAACAGTGACATGACCAGAATGACTCCCAGTAGAGATAGTCTCGGCTATTAACATTAGAGTGACATGACATAAAATGACTCCCCGGAGAGATAGTCTGGCTATTAACCTTAGAGTGACATGACACAGAATGACTCCCAGTAGAGATAGTCTGGCTATTAACGTTAGAGTGACCTGACCAGAATGACTCCCAGTAGAGATAGTCTGGCTATTAACATTAGAGTGACATGACACAAAATGACTCCCAGTAGAGATAGTCTGGCTATTAACATTAGAGTGACATAACCATTATGACATGAATATTTTCTACCATACATTGTAGCTAAGCTCCGCCTTCTTTCTTTTAGATTCTAGTTGAGTTGCATATTTAATTAGCAAAGTATGATTCATCAATTTGCATATAATATACCATGGTTTTCCGTAAACACACCTTTTAAGCGAATTATTTCATTAAGGTGGCTCATGGGTACAACAGTTTCAGCAAAAAATTGAACCTTTATGTTTTCATTTCAAATTTTATTTATTACACTATTAGTTATTACTTTATGATATGGTAAAAAAAATCAACCCAAAAAAATCGATTTGGTTTGGCCCCAGATGACTTTTAAAATGTTTATATCATTGAAAAAAAGCTCCAAATTATCTCCCTTTGGTGCAAAAATGTCATTTTTTGGCATTAAATTTGAAATACCTTTTTTAACTCATCGGTGACCTATATTTTTTATTATTGTTTTCATATAAGCTGTACATAAACTAAATAATTGTAAAATTTAAGCGATTTCTGTAATTAGGTTATTTTTTTATTTCGATATTACCTCTATTTCTCCTATTAGTTCAACAGAAAAAAAGGACATTAACAAAAATGTATGCTTCTTCCGGAGGCAGATTGTGAGCTTAAATGAACAGTGACCCCATTTTTTTATTCCATTTTCCTTTTAAGTATATGATAAAGTTCACTTATTAAAAAATATAGCGAATTCCTATATTAGAAAAAAAAATTGATTTATACCCAGGAGCCCCCTTAAAACAGCAAAAGAAAAAAGAAAATTTATGTTACAATTATCAATTATTACACATCCAACATCCCATGGATTTAGTTAAAGACGTCATAAATAGTCAGAGAAAAACATGACCTTGTGCAATGCCAAGATACAGGCCAGGCTAGGTACTGACAGACTGTAGATCCATGAATGTGCATATGTATATAACAATATTTAGTTTGCTTTTAATTTACTGATAACAAAATCAATATAAATACCAATAAAAACAATATTCAAAGATCTTATTACAGTGTTGAATTGGTAACCTTTTAGAATAAGTTTACTGTTAATTCAGAAATTATCACGTGCATTTATTATTGTGATTTGGTCAGTTAAGACTTAAATGCGATTTTTTTTTTTACGATTTTGAGAAAAATCCTGTTTAAATCATATAAAATATTTCAAAATGCGAGTTTAGATTATTGCGATTTCAACTCTGTCGCATTTTTCGCAATAATAAAAACATCGCATTAATTTCTGAATTTACAATATTTAAAGGATTGATAAGTTTACCAGGAACGTTTCTAAATTTCCAGGCACTGTAAACAACTTCTCCGTAAAAATGTAGATGTGCTATCACTTTTGAAATAAGTTTTCTACAGGTGCAACCAGACTTTAAAACTAAATCTTTATATAGATCTATCATTGTTTATGGAAGAATTTAGTAAAAGTTTTAAGTAATTTGTGGTAGCGAAATCCCTGACTTGATAATTTACCAGTAATACATAGATAACGTCCATTAAAATCCAAAGGCGAAAGAGTAGGGGTTTTAAATCCTTAACCTCCTTGACCATACATTGATTTACAAGTACAAATGCACACACGTATACTGTATGTGTACTGAGCAGAGATGTCTGACATGGTAGGGGTTTTAAATCCTTAACCTCCTTGGCCATACATTGATTTACAAGGACAAATGCACACACGTATACTGTATGTGTACTGAGCAGAGATGTCTGACCTGGTAGGGGTTTTAAATCCTTAACCTCCTTGGCCATACACACGTATACTGTATGTGTACTGAGCAGAGATGTCTGACCTGGTAGGGGTATTAAATCCTTAACCTCCTTGGCCATACACACGTATACTGTATGTGTACTGAGCAGAGATGTCTGACCTGGTAGGGGTTTTAAATCCTTAACCTCCTTGACCATACATTGATTTACAAGTACAAATGCACACACGTATACTGTATGTGTACTGAGCAGAGATGTCTGACATGGTAGGGGTTTTAAATCCTTAACCTCCTTGGCCATACATTGATTTACAAGTACAAATGCACACACGTATACTGTATGTGTACTGAGCAGAGATGTCTGACCTGGTAGGGGTTTTAAATCCTTAACCTCCTTGACCATACATTGATTTACAAGTACAAATGCACACACGTATACTGTATGTGTACTGAGCAGAGATGTCTGACATGGTAGGGGTTTTAAATCCTTAACCTCCTTGGCCATACATTGATTTACAAGTACAAATACACACACGTATACTGTATGTGTACTGAGCAGAGATGTCTGACCTGGTAGGGGTTTTAAATCCTTAACCTCCTTGGCCATACACACGTATACTGTATGTGTACTGAGCAGAGATGTCTGACATGGTAGGGGTTTAAATCCTTAACCTCCTTGGCCATACATTGATTTACAAGTACAAATGCTTATAGGGTCAAATTGAATCTTAGAATAAAATGTACAACTTAAAGCTTTAGACCATAAAATTATTATTATTGTAAAAATCTATCTCATAAAATTACAAAACAAACAGTCTACTGAAAGTGAGATGATCAACAATTCTGGGAATCATTTTTCTCACATAAAAGTCTTTTAATCTTTGGACTTGTTCACGAACATATTCCTGGTCATAATCTACATTTATTAAAATAAAGTCATCCGGACACCTCCACAGTTACAGTTTGCCTTTTCGAAGGCCAGTACAGTAAATAGTCAATTGAATCTGCTTGTAATTACCCCTACTTCCTTTGACTTTAATTTGATAATGTCCTTCTGGGGTTTTAATTACATCATATTTCCCACCATTTATCAGTTCTTCAAGTGTATTCCATTTTGTTGGAACTGGACATTCAACCTCAAGTAATGTGTCACCATTTAAAATCCATCTGGACTACTAGAAAGCCACTGTTCCTCAGTTGAGACATACATGCCGGTATATGTAACAATATTTCCCAGTGACCGTAGGTGCTCTTTAGCCACAGGTTCTTGTTAAGTACTATGTCTCGTATATTTGTTCCCTGTAATTTTGGGATGCAAATGTTCCCTAATAAATGATGTTGCATCAGTTGTGTCTTTTAATTGGCACTTTAGTTGCACTGCTTGCAGTTATGCTCCTCTTGGATCATCACATTAGACATAGATGTATAATTAAAACTTTTGTAAACAGTTTTTCCTTTTATTTCGAACAGTTTGGATATAGGTGAATTCTTTATAGCTGCCTTAAATTCTGCATCTGAGGAAAATAGAGGAGTGTCATGAACGCTTGGCACATAATCCTCATTATTTTCCATGACAGATTCACCAACCTTGGGCTTCTTAAATGTTATATTGGAGAGTGTCTTTGGTTCCATATTCCTTGTGCTCCTTTTATTCCATTGAGCACTTTCATCAGTGCAGGCAATCCCAGCAAGACTATTTCTCACAGCATGTTCAAACTTCCAAAGAAAAGCCCCAACATGACTACACGCATGACATCGGCCTGCCATACATGAACTCCATCCATTTTTCACTGTGCCCTCTTGTGTAGAATGTACATATACACTGTTCATTCTCGATACTGTTTGAGAAAAACAGACTTCTGCCCTCTTTAAAAACTTATTGTCAGCATAATCATGGTGCGTTATAGCTCCGATATTTCCACTTTGAAAGTAATTATTACTTTACAGGCTTTTGAAATTCTTCATTTCTTGACTATCGACAGCTTTTGACGAAATAAAAAGTTGTACACATCACTGTCAATAACATTTGGCCATACCCTCATATCGTCTGCCCATGTTGTTATTTTATCTAAGCCTGCTGTATTCAGATTATTCATTTTGGTTGTATCAACAATAAAATTATGTGTGTTCAGATAGCGTGCTTTCTCTAATATTTACGATTTTTCACAACCTTAATGACGACCGGATATCTATGACCTTGTGCGGACATGTGCAATACTAAGGGGGATAATTAGAAAGACCCGTCTATTGAGCAGGAATAAGGAATGAGTCAGGATATACTGGAAGCATGACTTCCTGAACAACCCCCGTGTTATTCCAAAAACATTTTTTTATGTTTATTTCACAAGACGACGGGCGTATCATGCGATTTCACAAGACGACGGGCGTATCATGCGCTCGTGGCGCAGCTGTTTATTAGTCCCATACCAACAAAGTCGAAGGGGACTTTAGGTTTGCACTCTGTCCATCTGTCTGTCTGTCTGTCCATCTGTCAGTCCGGAAAATCAGTTTTCAAGACTTTTTTCTTCATGCCCGAAGATATTGATTTGATATTTGGTGTATTGTTTTATCATGACAAGTTACAGGTTAAGTTCGATTTTCACGATTTTAGCTTTTCTCCATGTTCAGTTAAAGCCCTTTCCCTAGAATGAATTTTTTTATGAAATACATTGTACTTATTAATAGCTTAATTTCTGTTCAAAGGGAAATAACTCATATTTTTAGCTCACCTGGCCCGAAGGGCCAAGTGAGCTTTTCCCATCACTTTGCGTCCGTCGTCCGTCGTCCGTCGTCCGTCGTCCGTCGTCCGTCGTCGTTGTTAACTTTTACAAAAATCTTCTCCTCTGAAACTACTGGGCCAAATTGAACCAAACTTGGCCACAATCATCATTGGGGTATCTAGTTTAAAAAATGTGTGGCGTGACCCGGTCAACCAACCAAGATGGCCGCAACGGCTAAAAATAGAACATAGGGGTAAAATGCAGTTTTTGGCTTATAACTCAAAAACCAAAGCATTTAGAGGAAATCTGACATGGGTAAAAATGTTTATCAGGTCAAGATCTATCTGCCCTGAAATTTTCAGATGAATCGGTCAACCCGTTGTTGGGTTGCTGCCCCTGAATTGGTAATTTTATGGAAATTTTGCAGTTTTTGGTTATTATCTTGAATATTATTATAGATAGAGATAAACTGTAAACAGCAATAATGTTTAGTAAAGTAGGATTTACAAATAAGTCAACATTACCGAAATGGTCAGTTGACCCGTTTAGGAGTTATTGCCCTTTATAGTCAATTTTTAACCATTTTTCGTAAATCTTAGTTATCTTTTACAAAAATCTTCTCCTCTGAAACTACTGGGCCAAATTGAACTAAACTTGGCCACAATCATCATTGGGGTATCTAGTTTGAAAAATGTGTGGCGTGACCCGGTCAACCAACCAAGATGGCCGCCACGGCTAAAAATAGAACATAGGGGTAAACTGCAGTTTTTGGCTTATAACTCAAAAACCAAAGCATTTAGAGGAAATCTGACAGGGGAAAAATGTTTATCAGGTCAAGATCTATCTGCCCTGAAATTTTCAGATGAATCGGTCAACCCGTTGTTGGGTTGCTGCCCCTGAATTGGTAATTTTGTGAAAATTTTGCAGTTTTTGGTTATTATCTTGAATATTATTATAGATAGAGATAAACTGTAAACAGCAATAATGTTTAGTAAAGTAGGATTTACAAATAAGTCAACATGACCGAAATGGTCAGTTGACCCGTTTAGGAGTTATTGCCCTTTATAGTCAATTTTTAACCATTTTTCGTAAATCTTAGTTATCTTTTACAAAAATCTTCTCCTCTGAAACTACTGGGCCAAATTAATCCAGACTTGGCAATCATCATCTTTGGGGTATCTTGTTTAAAAAATGTGTCCGGTGACCCGACTATCAAATCAAGATGGCCGCCACAGCTAAAAATAGAACATAGGGGTAAAATGCAGTTTTTGGCTTATAACTCAAAAACCAAAGCATTTAGAGCAAATCCAACACGGGGTAAAATTATTAATCAGATCAAGATCTATCTGCTTTATAATTTTCAGATGAATCTGACAACCCATTGTTGGGTTGCTGCCCTTGAATCGGTAATTTTAAGGAAATTTTGCTGTTTTTGGTTATTATCTTAAATTTTATTATAGATAGAGATAAACTGTAAACAGCAATTATGTTCAGCAAAGTAAGATTTACAAATAAGTCAACATGACCGAAATTGTCAATTGACCCCCTAAGGAGTTATTGTCCTTTATAGTCAATTTTTAACAATTTTCATAAAATTTGTTAATTTTTATTAACATTTTCCACTGAAACTACTGGGCCAAGTTCATTATAGATAGAGATAAATGTAAGCAGCAAGACTAGTAAAGTAAGATTTACAAACACATCACCATCACCAAAACACAATTTTGTCATGAATCCATCTGCTTCCTTTGTTTAATATTCACATAGACCAAGGTGAGCGACACAGGCTCTTTGGAGCCTCTAGTTTTTAACTTTCCCTAGAATTATATTTTGATGAAATACTTATTAATTACTAAATTTCTGTTCAAAGGGAAATAACTCATTTTTAGCTCACCTGGCCCGAAGGGCCAAGTGAGCTTTTCTCATCACTTGGCGTCCGGCGTCCGGCGTCGTCCATCGTCGTCCGTCGTCGTCCTGCGTTAACTTTTACAAAAATCTTCTCCTCTGAAACTACTTGGCCAAATTTAACCAAACTTGGCCACAATCATCATTGGGGTATCTAGTTTAAAAATTGTGTCCGGTGACCCCGCCAACTAACCAAGATGGCCGCCATGGCTATAAATAGAACATAGGGGTAAAATGCAGTTTTTGGCTTATAACTCAAAAACCAAAGCATTTAGGGCAAATATGACATGGGGTAATATTTTTAATCAGGTTAAGATCTATCTGCCCTGAAATTTTCAGATGAATCTGACATTCCGTTGTTAGGTTGCTGCCCCTGAATTGGTAATTTTATGGAAATTTTGTTGTTTTTGGTTATTATCTTGAATATTATTTTAGATAGAGATAAACTGTAAAAGGCAATAATGTTCAGCAAAGTAAGATCTACAAAAAAGTCAACATGACCAAAATGATCAGTTGACCACTTTAGGAGTTATTGCCCTTTATAGTCAATTTTTAACCATTTTTCGTAAATCTTAGTAATCTTTTAGAAAAATCTTCTCCCCTGAAACTGCTGGGCCAAATTATTTGAAACTTGGCCACAATCATCATTGGGGTATCTAGTTTAAAAATTGTGTCCGGTGACCTGGCCATCAAACCAAGATGGCCGCCACGGCTAAAAATAGAACATAGGGGTAAAATGCAGTTTTTGGCTTATAACTCAAAAACCAAATAATTTAGAGAAAATCTGACATGAAGTAAAATTGTTAATCAGGTCAAGATCTATCTGCCCTGAAATTTTCAGATGAATTGGACAACCTGTTTTTGGGTTGCGGCCCCTGAATTGGTAATTTTAAGGAAATTTTGCTGTTTTTGGTTATTATATTGAATATTATTATAGATATAGGTAAACTGTAAAAAGCAATAATGTTCAGCAAAGTAAGATCTACAAATAAGTCAACATGAACGAAATGGTCAATTGACCCCTGTAGGAGTTATTGACCTTTGTAGTCAATTTTCAATCTGCTTCCTTTGTTTAATATTCACATAGACCAAGGTGAGCGACACAGGCTCTTTAGAGCCTCTAGTTTAAAAGACATTGTATTAAGATAAATGACATTTTGGATTTTTTCCCTTTTCTTTAGCAAATTGATATTTGTTATATAGTTTACACCATGACAAGTTATAGATCAAGTTAACATTTTGTTCCAGTTCAATGATTTTCTAAATGGTAGGGGACTCTGTATGCCATGCAATAATGTCAGAATGCTTGTTTATTTTGAGTTTTGTGTACTGTTGTTTGTTGGTGTTTTCTTTTTTAGCCTCGTGTTTAGTTTAAATATCTATAATTTGTATTTTTTAGATCCTTGTCCAGTCAATGTGATCCTTGTCCAGTCAATGTGATCCTTGTCCAGTCAATGTGATCCTTGTCCAGTCAAGTTATTATAGGTAAATGTACATTACATAAGAACTAAATCGGATCATTTACTTTTGAAATCTGTTTCTAATGTAAAATGTGAGATATATGTCAATGAGACAGCAACCCAACAAAGCAAGTATGGTGATGTATACAGGTCAATATATAGTCAACAAATCAAAAATAACCTCATATGACAAGGTCCTCATTTTAATGAACCGGGCCATAAAATTTAGGAAGATAAGAAATAAGAAACAGGGAGATAACCCACAAACATTGATATGTTTATAAGAAACAGGAGATAACACTCAAACATTGATATGTTCATACAGGGAGATAACACACAAACATTGATATGTTCATACAGGGAGATAACACACAAACATTGATATGTTCATACAGGGAGATAACACTCAAACATTGATATGTTCATACAGGGAGATAACACACAAACATTGATATGTTCATACAGGGAGATAACACTCAAACATTGATATGTTTATAAGAAACAGGAGATAACACTCAAACTGATATGTTTATAAGAAACAGGAGATAACACTCAAACATTGATATGTTCATACAGGGAGATAACACACAAACATTGATATGTTTAATGGAAACAGGGAGATAACCCACAAACATTGATAAGTTTATAAGAAACAGGGAGATAACCCACAAGCATTGACATGTTTATACAGCATTTACAGGGAGATAACACACAAACATTGATATGTTTAATGGAAACAGGGAGATAACCCACAAACATTGATAAGTTTATAAGAAACAGGGAGATAACCCACAAGCATTGACATGTTTATACAGCATTTACAGGGAGATAACACACAAATATTGATATGTTTATACAGGGAGATAACCCACAAACATTTATTTGTTTATAAGAAACAGGGAGATAACACACAAACATTGATATGTTTATAAGGAACATTCATAACAGTTAATTACAAAATAAAAAGAAGTACCAATGAAGTATTTTTAAATGATACATATATTTTACATATAACAGGCTTAAACAATTTAATATGATTTATAGTTATTTTTCACAGATACTTGAGATGACGACAGTTGATATGTATTTACATTTATCACATATTTGTTATGAATACCTTAGGTTTTGCATATGCAATAACCTCAAAATTGCCCGGGGCGAAAAAAAGTATATTGATATTGTGCCCTCCAAATGACGTGACGTCATTGCGTCCTTAAATTTTCCCGCGTTTATATATTGCCATATTCCAAATTTCTCGCGTTTGTGTATTGCCATTTTCCAAAACTCTCGCGTTTGTGTATTGCCATGTTCTAAAATAAGTGGAAATGTGACAATAAATTTCTATGGAGTAAATGATAAAACTAAATTTGAAAATGTTGTAAAACTTTTGTGATTTTTTTTAAAAAGATTTACCTGTTTTGTTTCATTAAATTCTTATATTTGAACTTTTTTTCCCTCTTTCCTGCAAAACATAAATATGTGATAAATAGATTATAACATGTCTTTTCCATATTGGCCCTGGTATCATCCCTCGACCCATATCGGCCCTCGGCTAAAGCCTCGAGGCCAATATGGGAGTCTCGGGATGATACCAGGGCCAATATGGAAAAGGACATGTTATAATTTTATACATATCAGGCTTTAACAAGTAAATGTAATTTATAGTTATTTTTCACAGATACTTGAGATGACGACAATTGATATGTATTTACATATATCAGGCTTTAACAAGTAAATGCAATTTATAGTTATTTTTTACAGATACTTGAGATGACGACACAACCTTACTTATAAAAAAGACTGACCTCAGAGGTACATTCATCAGTATTTATCTAATTAGTATGTATAATATATGTTTTTTAAGATTACCAAAAAAAATCAATTCATAAAAACCCCCTCATTAATCTTTCATGGTGTTGTGGTATTGTGTTCACCTTTTATAGTGTGGGAGGTGGTGGGTTTATAAAATACACTCTGTAAGCAGTTTTCCTCTGCCGTGCATCCACTTCCTGTTTACCAATAGTTTGAAATTATACAACACTTATTCTATAAAGAAAATTTCTTTTTCTTGACTTCTATGGAAGAGAATGATTTTATATTTGATGAACAGCTTGATAATGTCGAGTTGTAGCTTGTTAGCAGTTTTTATGCATTATGTTTTTCGGTCTGTGCGTCTGTTTGTTCATCCGTCCGTTCGTCCGTCTGTCCCGCTTCCGGTTAAAGTTTTTGGTCAATGTAGTTTTTGATAAAGTCCAATCAACTTGACACTTAGTTCACATGTTCCCTATGATATGATCTTTCTAATTTAAATGCCAAATTAGAGTTTTGACCTCAATTTCAGGGTCCACTGAACATAGAAAATGTGTCTGTCCCACTTCAGGTTAAAGTTTTTGGTCAAGGTAGTTTTTGATGAAGTTAAAGTCCAATCAACTTGAAACTTAGTACACATGTTCCCTATGATATGATCTTTCTAATTTTAAGAGTTTTGACCCCAATTTCACGGTCCACTGAACATAGAAAATGCGTCTGTCCCACTTCAGGTTAACGTTTTTGGTCAAGGTACTTTTTGATGAAGTTGAAGTCCAATCAACTTGAAACTTCGTACATATGTTTCCTATGATATGATCTTTCTAATTTTAAGAGTTTTGACCCCAATTTCCAGGTCCACTGAACATAGAAAATGATAGTGCGAGTGAGGCATCCATGTACTATGGACACATTCTTGGATTTTCTGTTGTGCATTGTACAAAGAAAATTTTCATGAAAGTTTTCTTGGCTTTAATAATTTTAGGGAATGATCATTTATGCCTCAGTGAATATGTTACCTCAATAGGCCAGTTCCGGGATATGGTAGTTAGTTGAATCTGTCATATGACTTCCATCACCATATGACTACAATGTAGACATCGTCACTTCCAACACATGTTGAGCGAACGGGTGAAAAAGTTTGATCGTATATTGCACAAAATATTTGGAAAATTAAAATTTAATAAGTTGGTTACCCTCCCTTAAGTGGTATGGGAATTAAGATTACGTACTTACTGAACATAAATTATTTCTAAACTACCCTGCAGAATGACGATTCTGAAAGGGCTTGAAACTTTGATAGAGAAGGGATACAAGCGCACCTTTTATCGGGTAAATGACGTCATAAAGGCGTGCGAAATTGAGGATATTTTCCGGTGAAAGACATGATTCCAGAAATGTCCTATCAATTTCATGCAGCTACACACAAGTCTATTTGTCTAGTTCAAAGTTACCTTAAGGAGGTGTGGTATGATTAACAATGATACAATTATTCCTAGACCATAGGACACAGATATAAACAATTACAGGTCGTCCAACAGCCTTCAACAATGAGCAAAAGCAAAAACCCATACCATATAATCATCTATAAAAAGACTTGGTATGATAAAATGTGAAACATTTCAAAAGAAAAAAAAACCAGCCTACTTTGTACTACAACAATGAAGGAAAAACAAATATGGTACACAGGTTCTAACTACATCCACTACCTTATAGGTCTTGTCTTTCGACAGGCACATACAGAATATAAAATGATTGAATTTAATGTGACTGGTCTAGTTGATCATAGACAGTGTTTCGAGAAGCTGCAATATGATTTTTAATATTGTTTTTATGCCCCACCTACGATAGTAGAGAGGCCTTATGTTTTCTGGTCTGTGCTTCCATTCGTTCGTTCGTTCGTCCGTTCGTTCGTCCCACTTCAGGTTAAAGGTAGTTTTTGATGAAGTTGAAGTCCAATCAACTTGAAACTTAGTACACATGTTCCCCATGATATGATCTTTCTAATTTTCAATTTGGTCAACTGAACATAGAAAATGAAAGTGCGAAGTTCAGGTTCAAGTTTTTGGTCAATGTACTTTTTGATGAAGTTAAAGTCACATCTACTTGAAACTTAGTACACATGTTCCCTATGATATGATCTTTCTAATTTAAATTCCAAATTAAAGTTTTGACCCCAATTTCACGGTCCACTGAACATGGAAAATTATAGTGCAAGTGGGGCATCCGTGTACTATGGACACATTCTTGTTTATGTGTGTCTTAATGCTGGTAAATAAAACTTGAAATTTTTAGATCTGGGAAAGTGCAATACATGTTCTGGTGTTTGATGGAAAGAGTCACATCCTGCTTGTAGAATACATTTGTACCTCATTTAGGTATGTGATTAGGTTTTTAAGGTTTTGAGTTCAGTTCATTAACTTTAAATAGTGCAGAAAAGTTGAGATAAATTACTGTTTCAATGCTATTATATATTATTTGAATAAAATAAGAAGATGAAAATATTAGGTCAGTATTTTACCACCCATAGTGATCATGTATTTTCAATTGGCAATAACACAAATACCTCAATTAAAACTCAACAGTATATATTAAATATAACTTTTCTTTTCTATTTTTAGGCTATAATGGCAAGTTGGAATAAGGTAAGATTTACTTAATAGTCTTCTTGTCATTTGTAGTCTTGTTCCCCATTAGTGTACAATTAGATACAAGTAAAAACTAGTAGAATTCTAAGTGAACTACCAAACTACTTATTCCAAAAACAAAAAAATAAACTTGGACAAAGCAAGGTGCTAGGTGAAAAAAAGATTCTATAAGTGAGTGGTGGGAGATAGTGTATTATTTATGTAGTACAATCAGAATCCTTGTTTATTTGAAACTCTAAGTAGGTCTGTAGAGTTATTTGAAAAAAATATTGGGACATTTTTTCTACATAAAAAAAAGATAAAAATACAGAAGTTATCTCCCCTTGCCATTGTAAAGTTCATGTGAGTTGAATAAGACCAATCTATTTTATGGTATAAAGAGCCGACTGATACAACACACTTTTTGTCTTGTTAGGTTACATTCTCATTGCTTTATTATATCCCACATCTACATTTATTCAGTCTACATACAGTTATATATATATCTCTTTAAGTAAGTTAATAGAGAGATTTCTACTAGCTGATATAAAAAAGGACGAGAAAGTACCTAGGGGCAATTAAAGGACTAAGTGAATAAAACACAACTACATGTCTTCAAAAGGCAATTAAAGGACTTAGTGAATGAAAAACACAACTACATGTCTTAAAAAGGACAAAAGTAGGGGCAATTAAAGGACTAAGTGAATGATACACAACTACATGTCTTCAAAAGGCAATTAAAGGACTTAGTGAATGAAAAACACAACTACATGTCTTAAAAAGGACAAAAGTAAGGGCAACTAAAGGACTAAGTGTATTACATGTCTTTAAAAGGACAAAGGTCAAAGACCAGAAAATACTACAAGAAAGAAAATTCAAGGATCCATGATTTTTATAAAAAAAAAAATTTTTGAAGGTTAACAATTTTGTCGAGCTTGCGACTTAAGTCGCAGAAAGCTCGACATAGGGATAGTGATCCGATGGCGGCTAACGTCTTAAAGCTTCATATTTTAGAAGGTTAAAGATCTGGATGCTTCATACTTTGCTACAGATGCCTCATGTTATGAAGTTTTCGTCAGTCACATGTCCAATGTCCTTGACCTCATTTCCATGGTTCAGTGACTACTTGAAAAAAATATTTTTTGTAATGTTAAATTCTCTCTTATTATAAGTAATAGCATTACTACATTTCGTATGTGTGTACCTTGCAAGGTCTTCATGCCCGTTAGACAATTTTCACTTGACCTCGACCTCATTTCATGAATCAGTGAACAAGGTTAAGTTTTGGTGGTCAGGTCCATATCTCAGATACTATAAGCAATAGATCTAGTATATATTCAGTGTATGGAAGGACTGTAAAGTGTATATGTCCAACTGGCAGGTGTCATCTGACCTTGAACTCATTTTCATGGTTCAGTGGTTACAGTAAGGTTTTTATACGACCGCAAAATTTAAAAAAAATTTCGTCGTATATTGCTATCACGTTGGCGTCGTCGTTGTCTGCGTCGTCGTCGTCTGAATACTTTTAGTTTTCGCACTCTAACTTTAGAAAAAGTCAATAGAAATCTATGAAATTTTACCACAAGGTTTATGACCACAAACGGAAGGTTGGTATTGATTTTGGGAGTTTTGGTCCCAACAGTTTAGGAATAAGAGGCCAAAAAAGGGCCCAAATAAGCATTATTCTCGGTTTTCGCACAATAACTTTAGTTTAAGTAAATAGAAATCAATGAAATTTAAACACAATGTTTATGACCACAAAAGGAAGGTTGGTATTGATTTTGGGAGTTTAGGTCCCAACAGTTAAGGAATTAGGGGCCAAAAAGGGACCCAAATAAGCATTTTTCTTGGTTTTCGCACCATAATGTTAGTATAAGTAAATAGAAATCTATGAAATTTAAACACAAGGTTTATGACCATAAAAGGAAGGTTGGTATTGATTTTGGGAGTTTTGGTCTCAACAGAATCAGGGATGATTCCAGGTGTTTACAAATGGGTCCCTTGTCGACTATCAAATTGGGAATTTTTTATGCATACAATATAAGACGAAATAATATATCATTTTCCTGTAAAAACGGAAAATGAATATTAAGTTAATTTCTTCTGTACACTGATTGAAGAAATTATTGGATTTAGACCAGGGAAGTTGTAAAACATGAATATCATTGCATATGATGCACTATCATCTTAACTTTGGTAAATGAGGCCTATTACAAAAAAAACATATATACCACAAGTACCAGCTAACATAAACCTATGGCAGGCCGCTTAGCTATTTATTCGAATTTCAAATTATCTCATAATATATACGATATCTCATATAATATATAAGATGTATTTAAGATATCTTAAAGTATATGAAATATCTTATGAATATGTTTTGTATAAGATATCTTATATAGTTCATTGGATATCAATCATATTGAGAAAATTATATGAAATATCTTATAAACTACATGTATAAGACATCTCATAAATTATTTCAGATATCTCGTGAACTATATAAGAAATCTTATAAATTTTATAAGATATCTTTCAAACTATATCAAATATCTAATGAACTATTATATAAGATATCTTATAAAGTTTATGATATATCTTGAAGTTAGATTAAATAGCAAAACGGCTTGCAAAATTAACCAGTAAAAAAAAATGTATTTCAAATAGAACTGGCCAATTGTTGAATTAAGAAAAGCAATGACAAAAGTATATATATATATGCTTAATTGATAAGTTATTAAAAGCAATTGAACCAGTGAACTTTAGAACTATTTGGATCATTTTCATATCTTTTGAAACAGTTCCATAATGATGACATCGTATTTCAGGGAGGAGGGGGTCTCATTTCATGAATGGTCTATCATCAACATTATTTTCTAAAAACACTCAAACTTTGGTCTTTTGCGGAAAAAAGAGCAAAATATAAAATAATTTCTTTTACAAAACAAGATTTAATCAACATAACCAGCTCTGCTGGGTGATCTGCTTTTACCATTCAAATTCATTCATCAATGTTATATAAAATTTGCTCTTTGCCGAGGGCTGTTTTGACACCCATTTTGACAAAAAGCATATTTTTTATCAACCTGCTGAGCGATCTACTTTTACGAGACCACATACTCTCGTAACATTTTAACTTCAATTGAATCCGGCCGCTAAAATTGTTTACCTCATGTTGACATAATTAAATCGTTGTTAATAAAGTGCGATCATAGTCAGCATTTTTATCTGGATTTTACTAAGTTTTGACGACAAACTATGAAAAATTTTAGTTGCCGTAATCGGTGATGGAAACTTTTCCGGAAATACAGATTTTTGTTTTATTTTCCTGAATTGGGAATTTATATTGACAAACATTTTTTTGGGGCCGCTGGCCAATTTAAGGGCCGTTGAGCGGCCCTAAACTATATAGTGGAATCATCTCTGAGAATAAGGGGCCCAAAGGGTCCAAAATTAAACTTTGTTTGATTTCATCAAAATTGAATAATTGGGGTTCTTTGATATGCCGAATCTAACTGTGTATGTAGATTCTTAACTTTTGGTCCTGTTCTCAAATTGGTCTACATTAAGGTCCAAAGGGTCCAAAATTAAACTTAGTTTGATTTTGACAAAAAATAACTTAGTTTGATTTTGACAAAAAATGAATCGGTTGGGTTCTTTGATATGCTGAATCTAAAAATGTACTTAGATTCTTGATTATTGGCCCAGTTTTCAAGTTGGTCCAAATCGGGGTCCAAAATTAAACTTTGTTTGATTTCATCAAAAATTGAATAAATGGAGTTCTTTGATATGCCAAATCTAACTGTGTATGTAGATTCTTCATTTTTGGTCCTGTTTTCAAATTGGTCTACATTAAAGTCCAAAGGGTCCAAAATTAAACTTAGTTTGATTTTAACAAAAATTGAAATTTTGGGGTTCTTTGATATGCTGAATCCAAACATGTACTTAGATTTTTGATTATGGGCCCAGTTTTCAAGTTGGTCCAAATCAGGATCTAAAATTATTATATTAAGTATTGTGCAATAGCAAGTCTTTTCAATTGCACAGTATTGCGCAATGGCAAGAAATATCTAGTTGCACAATATTGTGAAATAGCAAATTTTTGTTTAATTAGAGGTATCTTTCTTTGTCCAGAATAGTAAGCAAAAAATATCTAATTGCACAATATTTTGCAATAGCAAGATTTTTTTTTAATTGGAGTTATCTTTCTTTGTCCAGAATCAACTTAAATCTTTGTTATATACAATATACAATGTATATTCACTTTTTACTACCAACTGATAAATTAAAATAATCTTTACCATTCAGTGATAACAAGCAGTTGTTTTACATCTTAATATTTTATGATGTATTTAAATGAGTAGTTATTGTTGCAAACTCCATTAGAAATTTTAATTGAGATTAGTTTTGGAATAAGGGAAAGGGGGATGTGATTAAAAAAATTGGGTTCAATTTTTCTCATTTGAAATTTCATAAATAAAAAGAAAATTTCTTCAAACATTTTTTTGAGAGGATTAATATTCAACAGCATAGTGAATTGCTCTAAGAGAACAAAAAAATTTAAGTTCATTAGAACACATTCATTCTGTGTCAGAAACCTATGCTGTGTCAACTATTTAATCACAATCCAAATTTAGAGCTGGGTTCAGCTTGAATGTTGTGTCCACACTTGCCCCAACCTTTCAGGGTTCAACCTCTGCGGTCGTATAAAGCTGCGCCCTGCGAGGCATCAGGTTACCATATTTGGGCAGATGAGGCAGATATTGGCATTTTTAACAGTTTACATGATTTCTAATGAAAATTAAAGGAATAAAATTGCTAGAATGCACCTAATTTGTTTATTAAATCAATAAGGGTACCTTATAAATGCAATTTCAATAAGGTTTAACATGACATACAAAGACATTTAAAAATATGAAAAATAAAATGTCTTAAAAATTTTAAAGTGTCAAGTCTAAATTACTTTTAGTTGTTTAGAAGTAAATAACCAATAGGTGGGATAGAATGAAGGGAATAAATCAATTTTTCAGTGTTTATTCATCCACAATTATGCTTTTTATGACTGTACCATTATCATACTGACCAATTCTGATTAAATAACTATAGATATTTAAATTTGACAAATAATGCAACATAAGAGGCAGTTTGCTTTAGAAGTTGTCTCATTTCAACTAAATACAGTTTATGTTTACTGGATCAAGGCTTATTTGGTAAAAAAATGCCCAAAAAATATTTTCTGAATCAAATTTTGACTGAATTCCTAAAACTTTGCAAATAGCATGTTCCGCAGACAGATATACTCATATAAAAACCTTCCAAACTTTTTAAATATTTGTCAGAATGTAATAAAATTTGGCATTTATACTATTAAGATATCATGCTAAGTAACTGTGAAGTTTCATAAGAATAATTTAAGTTTTTTAGGTCGAATAGGATTAAGTCTTCAGATCACAATTAATTCCCTTTGTTCATGGTCTAGGAATATAGTTCCTAGTTATTATACGGGGTATTTCTTCCTAGGTGATATGTCTACTGTTATCTTTGAAATGTTTACTATTTAAGTGGTCCTTTCAGTTGCATATTTATTGAAATAAGTAGAACATGTGGAAAAAAAATATTATTGAAAGTGAAAGTAGTGATTTGGCCAAAATGAAAGTAGGGTAGAAATAAGCCTTCGTCATTTATTCAAGACTCAAATCCTACCATTGGCATGTCAATAGGGCTCTCAAAAGAAAAAGCACTGATGGATTGTTCTGGGACAAGCATATTTTATAAGAATAATAATGGTCTATAAGCAGTTAAATTTATTTCATGTTTGAAGCGGTGCAAATTTTTTAATTCAAATTGACTTTAATCAAAAAATGCATTGTAGCCAAGGGGAAGAATAATTGTGTTCTGAGGCCAGAAGCCTTAACATTATGTCTACAGAATGGTGCAGACATTGATTATCAAGATTAAATGTAATTTCTATGTTATACTTACAGAAACTTACTACAGCTGTTGGGAAGGGAGATATAGAAGCCTTAAAATTAAGCCTACAGAATGGTGCAGACATTGATTATCAAGATGTAAGTAAAATAGTCACATTCAAAACTATAAAAATCATTTGAAGATACAGCCTTTTATGGTTCATGTACAAAAAAGACACAAAACTACATGTTACTTAAAATTAAAGCACAGTGAAACAGTGAAAACTATAAGTAGCTTCAAAATGTTGAATGTTGTACATAAACACATGACAACAATTTACTTTAGAACTATAATAACAAAAGTATAAAAAATATAAAAACAAGTTGCTTCAGAACATAACAGATTGTACATAAGCAGTATAAAACAAACAAAGTTCTAAAAAAACAGAACAAATTGTACATAAGAAATATAAAACACACAACTACAAATCACTTCAGAACATAACAGATTGTACACAAGCAGTATAAATCACACAAGTACGAGTTACTTCAGAACATTACAGATTGTACACCAGCAGTATAAAACACACAACTACAAGTTACTTCAGAACAGAACAATTTGTACATAAGAAATATAAAACACACAACTACAAATTACTTCAGAACATAACAGATTGTACATTAGCGGTATAAAACACATAACAAGTTACTTCAGAACATAACAGATTGTACATCAGCAGTATAAAATCAGAACATAACAGATTGTACACAATCAGCAGTATAAAACTCACAGGTACAAGCTACTTGAGAACATAACAGATTGTATATATAAGCAGTATAAAACACACAACTGCAAGTTACTTCAGAACATAACAGATTGTACATAAGCAGTATAAATATACAACTGCAAGTTACCTTAGAACATAACAGATTGCACACAAGCAGTATAAAACATAACAACAAGTTACCTCAGAACATAACAAGAATAATTTGTACATAAAAAATATAAAACTCACAGCTACAAGCTACTTGAGAACATAACAGATTTTATATATAAGCAGTATAAAACACAAGTTACTTCAGAACATAACAGATTATACACAAGCAGTATAAAACACATAACTACAAGCTACTTGAGAACATAACAGATTTTATATATAAGCAGTATAAAACACACAACTGCAAGTTACCTCAGAACATAAAAAGTAAAATCACAAAAATACTGAACTCAGAGGAAAATCAATTTGGAAAGTCCATAATCACATGGCAAAATCAAAAAACAAAACGCATCAAAAACGAATGGACAAGAACTGTCATATTCCTGACTTGGTACAGGCATTTTCAAATGTAGAAAATGGTGGATTAAACCTGGTTCTATAGCGCTAACCCTCTCACTTTAATAACAGTCTCATCAAATTCCGTTACATTTACATGATGCGTTAAATAAACAGTCACAATCAATAAAATAGTCAAAATATGGGAACATCAGTCATCATCGTATAACAATTTAACAGGACACAACAACATCTACTATCTACGAACACATGGATTGATTTGAGTGTCTGACGTCAGAAAAATTATATACGTCACATAAATTTGTCGTTCAATGTGCATACAATAGTTATCCAAAGTACCTGGATTATAAACAATTTTAAATTTTACATAGGCAATGAGCGCAGACAGATTGTACACAAGCAGTATAAAACACATAACTACAAGCTACTTGAGAACATAACAGATTTTATATATAAGCAGTATAAAACACACAACTGCAAGTTACCTCAGAACATAACAGATTGTACACAAGCAGTATAAAACACATAACTACAAGCTACTTGAGAACATAACAGATTTTATATATAAGCAGTATAAAACACATAACTACAAGTTACTTCAGATCATAACAGATTGTACATTAGAACATAATATAATAATATATCTGTATGGAAACTGATATTTATATCATTATACTGAATTCGATATTAAATCAAAATCTGTTTTTAATTTAACAGTTTAAATGAGAGAAAAAGAGTATGTGAAGGTATTTTTTTTCTCTCATTAATTGTTTTTGGTTTGTTTTGAATTATAGTTGATAAAGTTCTTACTTTGAATATTTATACAAGAACTTTTTTTACACCAAGGTTTACAGCGGGTGTAAAACAAATATCACACATGTATGTTATTGCTTCACTTTGACCACATTCCTTAATATATACAAAATTATGTTGTTAATTAGACAGGTTGAATGGACAACAAATATTTGTAAGAATCATATAAAGTGGGGTCTCATTTTGTTTGTCTCCTGGTGCTAAATCAGGGAATGTAACTATTTTTCATATTTCTTTGAAAAAGTTACTTTTTAAAAAATTGATCATTATTCTGAATCATGTTAATCAGACAGATTTAATAATTATATGAACAAATACTTGTTAGGATTATATAAAGTGAGATGTCATTTTACTCAGAGAATTGTAATGAATCCATTGATATAAATATTTAATTCATTTCTTAAAAAAAAACTAAAAAAAATTAATACATGACAGTTCTGATGAAAGTTTTGACATCTCACACAAAAACATGTTCTTTATTTGTTGTTTATGATCAATATAAATACAAGTGTGACTGGTCATTTTATTCAGTTTTGACCACTGATTCATGTGATATATATTTAGTTTATATTTATAACACAACATTGTCCAGTTTATCAGACAAGTTTTAATGTCAGTTGTATTATTCCAGGAGGGAGGATGGACAGCATTAATGTATGCTGCCAGTGAAGGACACCTGGAGATCTGTAGACTCCTCATTGATACAGGATGTAAGATTGACATCACAGACGTATGTTATCTTCTTAGTCTGATCACATTACTATTAATCTACACTAAATCATGTTGTTAATTAGACAGTTTTAATGAACAAATATTTGTAATAATTATATAAAGTGGGGTCTCATTTTACTCATATTATTGTTCTGAATCAGAAAATATTACTCCTTTTCATGTTTCTTAAAATTTTTGTTTTAATAAAATGAATAGTTATACAAGTTTCAAGTTTCAAGTTTTTATTTCTCAAGACCCTTAACCAGGGTATGTGAACAAATACAATTGAATACAATTTAACACAATATAACAAAATAGGTTGATTAAATGAACAAGTTAACATATATACATGATATACATTTCCAAATATATGGAAGACGAACATATTATATAAACAGTAACTTCAATCATTTTACTAAAGAAAGTATGATTTTACAAAATTTTGCAGCTTTGAATATTACATTATAATTGTCTGAGTTAAACAAAGCATGAAATTTATCAACATTTGGATTTGTAGTGAATTCTTTTGGCAATAACATACTGAATCTACACTAAATCATGTTGTTAATTAGACAGTTTTAATGAACAAATATTTGTAAGAATCTTATAAAGTGGGGTCTCATTTTTCTTGTTTTGTTCTACTGAATACATTGATATAATTATTTTACACATTTCTTGAAAAAAATATTTTTTTAAGATATCAGGTTTAATGGAAGTTTTGACATTTCTCAACAAAACATGTTTATTTATTGTTTATATACAATATAAATACAAGTATGACTGGTCATTTTATTGAGTTTTGACCACTGATTCATGTGATATATATTTTGTTTATATTTATAACACAACATTGTCCAGTTTATCAGACAAGTTTTGAGGTCAGTTGTATTATTCCAGGATGATGGAGACACCGCATTAATGAAGGCTGCCAGTAGAGGACACCTGGAGATCTGTCGTCTTCTCATTGATACAGGATGTAAGATCGACATCACAGCAGTATGTTATCTACTTAGTCTGATCACATTACTATTAATCTACACTAAATCATGTTGTTAATTAGACAGTTTTAATGAACTAATATTTGTAATAATTATATCAAGTGGGGTCTCATTTTACTCATATTATTGTTCTGAATTAGAAAATATTACTACTTTTCAGGTTCCTAAAAAAAGATATTTTATTAAATGAATAATTATACTAAATCTACACTAATTCCTGTTGTTTATTAGACAGTTTTAATGAACAAATATTTGTAATAATTATATCAAGTGGGGTCTCATTTTACTCATATTATTGTTCTGAATTAGAAAATATTACTACTTTTCATGTTCCTAAAAAAAGATATTTGATTAAAATGAATAATTATACTAAATCTACACTAATTCCTGTTGTTAATTAGACAGTTTTAATGAACAAATATTTGTAATAATTATATCAAGTGGGGTCTCATTTTACTCATATTATTGTTCTGAATTAGAAAATATTACTACTTTTCATGTTCCTAAAAAAAGATATTTTATTAAAATGAATAATTATACTGAATCTACACTAATTCCTGTTGTTAATTAGACAGTTTTAACAAACAAATATGTGTAAGAATCATATAAAGTGGGGTCTCATTTTGTTTGTTTTGTTCTACTGAATCCATTGATATAATTATTTTAAACATTTCTTGAAAAAAAATTTTTTTTAAGATATCAGGTTTAATGGAAGTTTTGACATTTCACAACAAAACACGTTTATTTGTTGTTTATGTAGAATATAAATACAAGTATGACTGGTCATTGTATTCAGTTTTGACCACTGATTCATGTGATATATATCTAGTTTATATTTATTACACAACATTGTCCAGTTTATCAGACAAGTTTTGAAGACAGTTGTATTATTCCAGGAGGATGGATGGACAGCATTAATGTTTGCTGCCAGGGGAAGACACCTGGAGATCTGTAGACTCCTCATTGATACAGGATGTAAGATCGACATCACAGATGTATGTTATCTACTTAGTCTGATCACATTACTATTAATCTACACTAAATCATGTTGTTAATTAGACAGGTTTAATGAACAAATATTTGTAATAATTATATAAAGTGGGGTCTCATTTTACTCGTATTATTGTTCTGAATCAGAAAATACTACTTTTTTCATGTTTCTTTTCAAAAAATATTTCATTTAAATGAATAATTATACTGAATCTACACAAAATCATGTTGTTAATTAGACAGTTTTAATAAACAAATATGTGTAAGAATCATATAAAGTGGGGTCTCATTTTACTTGTTTTGTTCTACTGAATCCATTGATATAATTATTTTACACATTTCTTGAAAAAAATATTTTTTTAAGATATCAGGTTTATCAGACAAGTTTTAATGTCAGTTGTAGGATATGTTGTATATTATTGATATTGATAACAAAGTATTGTACATTATAGTTACATGTTATTTGGTTATATTATAGGATGATGGATACACAGCTTTACATTTGGCTGCTAGGGAGGGATATCTACAGACCACACAATATCTGGTAGAACAAGGAGGTGCCAGTCCCTTGATTAAAACACATGAGGTAATATTTTATAGTATTTGCCCAGTGTTCAACTATTAAGTAATGAATCACTAAAATGATGTATAAGATATGGTTGGATTCTGTGTAAAGGCTATAGTTAAAAGTCATATGATTATTTAAATTGGACTTAAAACTATGAAAATAGTTTGTAGACTTGAATGGCTAAATTTTACTATAAAACACAAGTTAATTAAAGTCAGTGTAAACACACAACTTGTCAAACAAAACTTACACCAATCCGTTGTCATGACAATCATAACAAAGACTAATTACTAGACAATATTTGTATGTTCAATAAGGAGGAAATAAAATTGTTTAATAATTTTATATTGTGTTGGCACTTTGAAAATAATTTGAAAGAGATGATCCTATTAAGACTATATTTTTACTTCAAATTCCTGTATTCAAGCTGTCTAGTAGCAGAGATACAAAAAATGCTGAAAAAGAACAATATAAAGATATAGGTGGGTGTATTCAAGCTGTGTAATGTCATAATTTATTTATCATGTTTATGTCCTTATTTAAACAATACCAGTGATAACACTAAAAACTATAAAATGCTGTATAATAACAATTTAAAGATATAGGAGGGTATAGATAGGGTATACAAATATATAGGAGGGTAAGGATGGGGAATATAGATATAGGAGGGTATGGTTGGGTGTACAAATATAGGAGGGTAAGGATGGGGAATATAGATATAGGAGGGTATGGATGGGTATACAGATATAGGAGGATGTGGATGGGGTATACAGATATAGGAGGGTGTACATGGGGTATACAGATATAGGTGGGTATGGATGGGGTATACAGATACAGGAGGGTGTGGATAGGGTATACAGATATAGGAAATTGTGGATTTGGTATAAATATATAGAAGGATGTGGATGGGGTATACATATATAGGGGGATGTGGATGGGGTATACAGATATAGGAGGATGTGTATGGGCTATACAAACATAGGAGGGTGTATATATAGATGATAATTAAGGCAATGTATGTAAAGACAACTGTTTAGCCATTACACTTATATACAACATATGTATTTCCACCCATGGCGACGTCACTGACAATATGACATTGAAAATGGACAAGTACAATAGTACGGATGATATGTGCCAGCGACAATCTCAACAGCGGATGGGCTATACATATATATAGGAGAATTTGGATAGTGTATACAGACATAGGAGGGTGTGGATGGGGTATACAGATGTAAGAGGGTGTAGATGAGGTTTACAAATGTAATAGGGTGTGAATGGGGTATACAGGTAGAGGGTGTAGATTGGGTATACAGATATCGGAGGTTGTGGATAGGGTTTACAGATATAGGAGGGTAAGGATGGGTTATACAGATATAGGAGGGTGTGGATGGGGTATACAGATATAGGAGGTTGTGGATAGGGGTTTACAGATATAGGAGGGTGTGGATAGGGTATACATATATAGGTGGGTGTGGATTGGTACAGATACAGGATGGTGTGAATGGGGTATATAGATAGAGGAGGTTGTGGATTGAGTATACAGATATAGGAGGGTGTAGAGGAGGTGAACAGATATAGAGGGTGTTGATAGGGTGTACACATATTAAAGGTTGCGGCAGTTTTGTAACAATAACTCAAATATGCTTTGATCAGTTTTCAAAACCTTGTAATTTTTTTATATTTTATATTTTACCTTTCCGAGTTATGGGATTTTATTCATTAAAAAAGGGTGATTTTCCAGTTTTCTGACAATAACTCAAAAGGGCTTTCAGCAGTTTTCATGAAACTTTGATGACTGGTTTATATTTATTGATGTAACCTCCCTTTAGTTATTTTATAAATTTCTGATGACATTGAGGAGTTATTAAATTTTATTCTTTGAAAAGGTGACAGGCGTATCAAGTGCTCATGGCACAGCTCTTTATTAGCTTTTCTAATCACTTGGCGTCCGTTAAAATTTACAAAAATCTTCTCCTCTGAAACCACTGGAACAAATTTAACCAAACTTTACCACAGTCATCATTTGGGTATTTCATTTAAAAGATGTGTCTGATGACCCAACTTGCCAACAAAGATGGCTGACATGACTAAAAATAGAACATATGGGTAAAATGCAAGTGTTGTCTTTTATTTTGAAGACTGTTATAAAGAAAATCTGACAGGAGCAAACATGTTCAGTATGTTGAGCTCTACCAATTGTCCATATACGTCAAAACTGTCGGACAACTTCTCATGTGAGTTATTGACCTTATTTGACAAATTCTACCATTTGTTTTCTTTTTTGTGTTTTATCTTGAAAACTGTAATTGACAGCTGAGAGAAACTTTAAATTGCAAAAAATGATCAGTAAGAAAGGATCTACAAATACATCAGCAATGTCAAAATTGTCAGTTGACTCTTTATTAAGTTTTTGCCTTTTGATGCCGATTTTTACCAATTTTTCGTGTTTTTGCCATACATCTTAAAAAATATAATAGATATATAGAAACCTAAATTATTAAAGATGATCAACAAGACAAGATTAACTAACAAGTAAAATGTTGCCGATATAGTTAGTTGACTGTCACTCTTTATAGGAGTGATTGCCCTTGAATGGTTTTTTTTTTACCCTCTAAAGTGTTTTCAGCAAAACCTAAGGAAGATAGATAGAAACTTAACAGCTATTTGATCAGCTTTACCAATTTAAATGAGGTTTTATTCTTGAATTCTTGGGGTTCTTTAATATGCTGAATCTAACCATGCATTATTTTTTTGGATTTTGGGCCCCGTTTTTAAATTGGTATACAATGAGGTCCAAAGGGACCAAATTAAACTTTGTTTGATTTCATCAAAAATTGAATTATTGGAATTCTTTGATATGCTGAATCTTTAAAACATGTATTTAGATTTTCAAATATGGGCCCAGTTTTCAAGTTGGTCCAAATCGGGGTCCAAAATTAAACTTTGTTTGATTTCAACAAAAAATGAATATATTGGGTTCTTTGATATGCTGAATCTAACCGTGTATTAATTTTTTGGATTTTGGGCCTGATTTTTAGATTGGTTCACATTGAGGTCCAAAGGGTCCAAAATTAAACTTAGTTTGATTTTAACAAAAATTGAATTCTTGGGGTTCTTTGATATGCTGAATCTAAACATGTACTTAGATTTTCATAGGTATTCCTAGAGAATTGATTTTATTATATGTTGTTCCTATGGCCATTATCCACAAAAGGGTGTCAGATTTCAGATAGAATGTATAGAACAAATTTTACACCTAATTAAACATTATCTTCTTTTATGTGGTTAGGATGTTCACACTAATTAGAGATTTAAGAGAGAATGAAATACCATAGGGACAATTTGAGACACCCATTTGAAGCCCATGATGTATGTGTTGATTAAGATTTCGTTAAAATGAAAGAGCTAAATTTGTTCAAGTGAACTGACCGAGATTTTGCCACTAATTACATATTAATTGATTTAATAATGATTGCATATTAAAAATATTGCATTCATTTAAAAGTTTAATCTTTTATCTATCTATATATACCTCTTTTATTATTTTGCATGCGTTCATAAGAAAGTTACAGCATTGTAAAGGTTATTGATTGGAAGTAAAAAAAATTGTACTGTGCTACCTTAACTGAAGAACCCTATGAGCTTTTGTTTTTTTAAATTTTCAAATGTCTATTTCTCAAAACAGTAATAATAGACACATGCACTCTTCAGTTATAAGAACAGGACAATAAAACAAATCAAATAAAATATAGGATGAGTCTCTGGGGATCGTCCCAACCCCTTCAATTTGAAAATGTGCTTTTATCTTGTAAACAATCATGATCCCAACCCCTAACCCATATGTATACTTGTATGGGACAATAAAACAAATCAAATGAAAATAATTTGGGGGAGCCACCGGTGTCTCCCCACCCCTTCTGTTTGATAATTTGTAAACGGTCGAGATCCCCACCCCTTAACCAAAGACATTCATGTATGGGACAGTACAAACAATTAAATGGAATATATGGGGAGTCCCTAGGGTCCTCCTACCTCCACCTGTTTGAGAACTTGGAATTGGTCAAGATCCCCACCCCTAAACCATATATATTCATGTATGGGACAATAAAACAAATCAAATGAAAAATAGGGGAGTCCCTGGGGTCACCCCACCCCCTCCTATTTTAGAAATTGTAAACAGTCGAGATCCCCACACTAAACCATATATATTCATGTATGGGACAATATAACAAATCGAATGAAATACATGGGGAGTCCTGGGGTCACCAACTCCTTCCTGTTTGAGAACTTGGAAATGGTTGAGATCCCCACCCCTAAACCATATGTATTCATGTATAAGACAATAAAACAAAGAAATGTAATATAGAGGGAGTCATTTGGGTCACCATACCCCTTCCTGTTTGAGAACTTGTAAACGGTCGAGATCCCGACCCCTAACCCATATATATACTTGTATGGGACAATAAAACAAATCAAACGAAAATAATGTGTGGGGGTCCCTGGTGTCACCCCACCCCCTACTGTTTGAGAACATGTAAATAGTTGAGATCCCCACCCCTTAACCATATACATTAAATGTATGGGACAATACAAAAAATGAAATGGTATATATGGGGAGTCCCTTTAGTCCCCCCACCCCCTCCTGTTTGAGAACGTGGAAATGGTAGAGATCCCCACCCCTAAACCATAATTGACGCCCGTCAAGCAAAAACCACCCTTATCGCATTTGACGTCGTTATCGGTAGTCAACTCTAGAATGTAACGTAGAACAAACCGATAAATTGCACGTTGAAATTGAAATATTTTTTCTAAACATACTATTAATTAGCGTTATCCATGTGAGCAGAACAGTCTATTCTTATATTAATACATTTAAATACTTCTGTAAAATAATGCCGTATTTACGATTTAAAATTTAATTTTGTGATAAATTTCTATTAAAACTTTTCAAATGCTTGTTTTGACACGCTGTATATTCTTACTGTCTTGAGAGGAATGATTTATAAACAATATAATAAAATCCCACACATCAGAAAGTCTCATTATGACATAGTACCACGATATGTGATGATTTACGTATTAACCTTCTACAATATATAAATAATACCAATGTTGTGTGAAAAAAACCCACTTAAATATTTTCTAAAAAACACTAAAAGGTTTTTTTCCGCAGCTAGATTTCTTTTATACTTTTAATACGGCAAGTTATTGTATGAAGAACCCAAGAAAATAATCTAATATTTGGCACAACATCATTATGCATGCGAACTAAGGAAAATCTTATATTGTCAATCACACGAGAGAGTTTGCTTACAAGAAATTAAGTACGACAGAGAAGAAAGTCTGTCTGAAATTTTTCGTCTTTTATTTTGCCACGCTTTAATCCGCAATATTAACTACTGTACATAAAACAACAAACCATTTGTTCAAATGAAAACATTCTATGACTGTTTTATCAGAAAATATATCAAACAAGAATGTGTCCCAAGTACACGGATGCCCCACTCCCACTATAATTTTCCATGTTCAGTGGACCGTGAAAATCTGCTAAAAACTCTAATTTGGCTTTGAAATTAGAAAGATTATATCATAGGGAACATGACTGTGTACTAAGTTTCAAGTTGATCGGACTTCAACTTCATAAAAAAATACCTTGGCCAAAAACTATAACCTGAACTGGGACGAACGAACAGTACGACGAACGAACGAACGACGGACTTACAGACCAGAAAACATAATGACCCTCTACTATCGTAGGTGGGGCATACAAATTTGCAATGCGTTTAAAACTGTAAGTATGAAACAAATATCAGTTCATAATTATATCACTCACTTTATAAAAAAGTGGGGGTATACTGTTTTACCTCTGTCTGTCCTTTAGTCAATTCATCCTTCAGTCCATTCGTTTTTCCCATGAATATTTTCGTCGCATTACAAGGATTTCTATGATTCGGTTTCAGGGTTTATATAATTCAGTTATATCGTGCAATGCGTTTTCAGATTCATCACCCATTAATTTTCCTTTCTCAATTTTATTCACTTTTATCGTAATTATTGTTTTACATTTTCTAAAAGTGAACAAAATATAGGTGTTCTGCTTCCATTCGAAAAATAATCTTTTAATCTTTTATTCTTAAATGGTCTGTGTGGTAGGCCATGAAGAAACAAAACAACGAAAATAAAAGATGCTAGAGGTTTGAGCTTATTCGAAAAATGATTAACAATTTTGGATGCATACACGAGATTGCTTAAGCTGGTTAATCATTGTTACAATGTTGTCAAATATATGTATATTATTTAATGGTTGCAGTTCAATTTCATTTGTCTTAATTTTCTTTGATTGTGAATAAAACGAGATGCGGGATATTGTTTGACTTAAATTGAGTTGTTAACTTTGTTGAAATAAATATGCAACTCCAGTACGAAAGGTTATACAACGACGAGAAGACAATTTTTAAATTGATGTTTTTGACTTAATGATCAGAAGTCACTGACTGTATCACCCATCGTGTAAATCTCTTAATTAACGGATAGATAAGGTTTACAATCCGATAATAAACTTTCAATGGCATTTTTAAACGCCATGTAAAAATCAGAAGCAGAAACAGAAACAATTGCAATTTTGCAATGTTGCGTTAATTTTCAAAAAAGATGATGATGGATATATTACAATGATCTGTAAACATGAAGCAAGGACTAATTGAGGCAGCACAAGCTGAAAAAAACACCATATACTTAGATCACATCAAATAATCTTTTGTTCTTCATATTTTTTTATACGACCGCAAATTTTGAAAAAAATTTCGTCGTATATTGCTATCACGTTGGCGTCGTCGTCTGCGTGGTCGTTGTCGTCGTCGTTGTCGTCGTCGTCGTCGTCGTCCGAATACTTTTAGTTTTCGCACTCTAACTTTAGTAAAAGTGAATAGAAATCTATGAAATTTTAACACAAGGTTTATGACCATAAAAGGAAGGTTGGTATTGATTTTGGGAGTTTTGGTCCCAACATTTTAGGAATTAGGGGCCAAAAAGGGCCCAAATAAGCATTTTCTTGGTTTTCGCACTATAACTTAAGTTTAAGTTAATAGAAATCTATGAAATTTTGACACAAGGTTGATGACCACAAAAGAAAGGTTGGGATTGATTTTGGGAGTTTTGGTTGTAACAGTTCAGGAATTAGGGGCCAGAAAAGGGCCCAAATAAGCATTATTCTGGGTTTTCGCACAATAACTTTAGTTTAAGTAAATAGAAATCAATGAAATTTAAATATAATGTTTATGACCAAAAAAGGAAGATTGGTATTGATTTTGGGAGTTTAGATCCAAACAGTTTTGGAATTAGGGGCCAAAAAGGGACCCAAATAAGCATTTTTCTTGGTTTTCGCACCATAACGTTAGAATAAGTAAATAGAAATCTATGAAATTTAAACAAAAGGTTAATGATCATAAAAGGAAAGTTGGTATTGATTTTGGGAGTTTTGGTCCAAACAGTTTAGGAAAAAGGGGCCCAAAGGGTCCAAAATTAAACTTTGTTTGATTTCATCAAAATTGAATAATTGGGGTTCTTTGATATGCCGAATCTAACTGTGTATGTAGATTCTTAACTTTTGGTCCCGTTTTCAAATTGGTCTACATTAAGGTCCAAAGGGTCCAAAATTAAACTTAGTTTGATTTTAACAAAAATTGAATCCTTGGGGTTCTTTGATATGCTGAATCTAAAAATGAACTTATATTTTTTATTATTGGCCCAGTTTTCAAGTTGGCCCAAATCGGGGTCCAAAATTAAACTTTTTTGATTTCATCAAAAATTGAATAAATGGGGTTCTTTGATATGCCAAATCTAACTGTGTATGTAGATTTTTCATTTTTGGTCCCGTTTTCAAATTGGCCTACATTAAGGTCCAAAGAGTCCAAAATTAAACTAAGTTTGATTTTAACAAAAATTAAATTCTTGGGCCTCTTTGATATGCTGAATCTAAACATGTACTTAGATTTTTGATTATGGGCCCAGTTTTCAAGTTGGTCCAAATTAGGATCTAAAATTATTATATTAAGTATTGTGGAATAGCAAGTCTTTTCAATTGCACAGTATTGTGCAATGGCAAGAAATATCTAATTTCACAATATTGTGAAATAGCAAATTTTTTTTTAATTAGAGTTATCTTTCTTTGTCCAAAATAGTAAGCAAGAAATATCTTATTGCAAGAATTTTTTTTAATTGGAGTTATCTTTCTTTGTCCAGAATCAACTTAAATCTACATATACAATGTATATTCACTTTTTACTACCAACTGATAAATTTAAATAATCTTTACCATTCAGTGATAACAAGCAGTTTTTTTACATTGTATTTACAGTTTATTTTATGATGTATTTAAATGAGTAGTTATTGTTGCAAACTCCATTAGAATATTTTAATTGAGATTAGTTTTGGAATAAGGGAAAGGGGGATGTGATTAAAAAATTGGGTTCAATTTTTCTCATTTGAAATTTCATAAATAAAAAGAAAATTTCTTCAAAAATTATTTTGAGAGGATTAATATTGAACAGCATAGTGAATTGCTCCAAGAGAAAACAAAAATTTTAAGTTCATTAGAACACATTCATTCTGTGTCAGAAACCTATGCTGTGTCAACTATTTAATCACAATCCAAATTTAGAGCTGAATCCAGCTTGAATGCTGTGTCCATACTTGCCCCAACAGTTCAGGGTTCAACCTCTGCGGTCGTATAAAGCTACGCCCTGCGAAGCATCTGGTTCAATCTTGAAATGTCATACTTTAGATGTTAAAGAACGATCTATTTTACTTTTGCATAATATTGAAATTTTCAAGTTCACTTCGTATCGATATCCAGCGAAACTTATTATAATTATAGTAATACATGTAATACATAAAAACAGTTAATATTTATTACGAAGACGGACAGATTAAAATTTCGCTCTCGAGATATATTTTTAATGTTATTTAATAAAGTTTTTAAATGTTATTTTTCGTTTAAATCACTTTTAGTTTAACGTGCGATATAGTTTGTTTTGTAAACATTTGCATGCGTATATATTTTTTTGTTGTTGCAAGAAATATATCTGAAACGAACGAAATTGCACAGCTGCAGTTCTCATTTAACAATAACATTGCAGATAATACATGTAGAAATGAACTATCCAAAGAAGACAAAGATATGTATTTATTGGGTAAATTAAAATAAAAAGGCGTAGATAAATCCGGTTCTAGATACGGAGAGCGAAAGCGAACAAAATTTTACATAAACTTTTGACAACAGGTAAGTTTGTCGATGTATTGCTGTTACCTATAGTATTCGAGAGTCAAGTTTAAAATCTTTGATTAAACACATCAACAGTAATAGAAATACAAAGAAAATATCAAAATTTTAATAGACGTTTGAGGGAATTTTCAAATACGGTACAATATTTGAAAAAATAGGCTAGTCTGCATGGTTTACCACAAACAGTACCTCATAACAGACATGACTCTGAACCTCAGATTGTGTTATCTTCTTGTGAATCAAAACAGTCGGTTTTTGACACATATGTACCAGCATTTCAGACAAATGGAACTGGATGTAGATATAAGAAGATGAGCATGAGCATGAGTGTCAATGAAACAACTCACCATTCATGTCATAATTTAAAAAGGTAAACCCTTATAGGTCAAAGTACGGTCTTCAACACGGAGCATTTATAGACTAGATATGTCCACTGAACAGAATAAACAAATGTCTGGTCGCCTTGCTGTCCTTACATAATGTTTGCATCTATATATTCTTATGTCGTAGGTGGGACTCTTATACTAGTATAATAAGTAGTCCCATGTCGTACGTATATGCCTTCAGCATTGAGATAAAACATACCGTATTGTTGGCTATAAAAGACCCCGATATGAAAAATCTGAAACAATTACACTAACTACAGCCGATTCCATTGAGTTGTAGGCAAGGGTAATAATTTTTTGGTTAGCTAAGGTATACGACAATCCTTTCGAAGTAGCCTGGTCTTATAACAGACAGATAGATTGGTTATCTGTCGGATGAGTTAACATTTAAAGGAGTGTAGTTCACCTGAACTAAAAATGACATCACGGTTAAGCTAGTCACGAATCAAGCTAACCAAAGATATAACCTTTGCCTTCACACTCAATAGAATCGGCTGTAAATTAATACCGGTATTAAACGCCCTATTGGCAAAATACATTCCACTCCTTTAGATTAAATGTTGAAAACACTGACCTTCCACGACAAATTCCGACATTGAGCTCCTTTAATATATATTTAATTTCTAATTTTATTGTCAATTTGATTTTGAATGGACAAAGTGTTTTAACTGGCAATATGAATTGATTCAATCTGAACCTGAGAAAGTTAAAATAAGAGTAAAAATGAGTCAAGTTGATCCTTAATATCAAATAAATATAAACAAACACCACGCGTGCAATCATAAATTATAAACAGAAAACTCAGATGACCATGTCTGAAAATCAAACGAGTGATACAAAAAATAACACAGAAATTCTAAGTTTGAGCAACACGAACCCCATGAAAAACAGATAGTGCCCTGTAAGAATCAGGAGTTCACACTTCAGTGTTATTTTTTTTTATTACATTTTAGATAACAGTGGAATTTCTACCAAAATAAAAAGAATTCTTTTATATTTGAAATCCAACAAACGAAAGTCTTTATTGTTATGTTATTGTAGGAGAAAAAAATTGGTATATGACTGACTATCTGGCTTTATGTGTGCTACATGTAACTGGACAATATTAGAAAAAATAAGCCTTTGGTCATACTAAACGTTTGGTAGATTTTGTCAAGCTAAAAAAAATAATGACGATCAAACTGTGATACTGTATCGCATGTGAGAGAATTCTCCCAAAAACCATCATCAATAAGTTTAGTCGGTTAACATTGTAAGCAAGAGAACGATGAAACTACTTAGAAAATGGATAGATTAGAAACCAATTTTATCTGTTTAGATTATACCTATTCTATGGTATCAGAAAGTACCATTATTTCATCGTTGCTCATGATAAATCAGAAATTAATTTTGAAAAAAAAAATGCACAAAATAAAAAAAATAGATACTCTGCATCGTTCTTGATAATAGTTCGATAAGTTGGCTCGTCCTGTAGATATTCATGCAGCCAGAACTGCACGTGTTAGGTAGGAACATCTATACATGTATAAAAAAAAATCGTCCATATGCTAGGAAGGGATATCAGGTTACATTTTGTCAAGCACCAGGAGAAGAGTAAAGTAGTAAATTGCAACAAACTTAAATCAACATCAAAGTGTATGATTTCAACGTTACGTTGAATTTTACGTTACAACACATTTTATGCGTTACTAAAATTGAAATTTCTAAACTAATTTTTCACCGATCGTTTTCAATTTTTTTACATTGTGTTGGCATAAGTATTTTCTGTTTAATTAATTAAAAATCTGATAATTCATAATTTTTGCCATAAGGGTCGTTTTTTGCTTGTCGGGCGTCATATATATTCATGTATGGGACAATAAAAAAAATCAAATGAAATATAGGGGAGTCCCTAGGGTCACACCACCCCTTCCTAGTTGAGAACTTGGAAATGGTGGAGATCCCCACCCCTAAGAAAATCATATGTTTGCATGTATGAGACAATAAAACAAATCAAATGCAATATAGAGGAAGTCCCTGGGTTCACCATACCCCTTCCTGTTTGAGAACTTGTAAACGGTCGAGATCCCCACCACTAAACCATATATATTCATGTATGAGACAATAAAACAAATCAAATGAAATATAGGGGAGTCCCTGGTGTCACCCCAACCCCTCCTGTTTGAGAAATTGTAAACAGTTGAGATCCCCACCCCTTAACCATATATATTCATGTATGGGACAATATAACAAATCAAATGAAATACATGGGGAGTCCCTGAGGTCACCACAAACCCTCCTGTTTGAGAACTTGAAAATGGCTGAGATCCCCACCCCTAAACCATATGTATTCATGTATAAGACAATAAAACAAATCAAATGAAATATAGGGGGAGTTCCTGGGGGTCACCATACCCGGGTCCCTTCCAGTTTGAGACCTTGTGAACGGTGGAGATCCCCACCCCTAAACCATATATATTCATTTATGGGACAATATAACAAATCAAATGAAATATATGGGGAGTGGAGTCCCTTGGGTCACCCCACCCCCTCCTGTTTGAGAACTTGAAAATGGTTGAGATCCCAACCCCTTAACAATATCTATTCATGTATGGGACAATAAAACAAATAAAATAAAATATAGGGGGAGTCCCTGGGGTCACCATACCCCTTCCAGTTTGAGAACTTGTAAATGGTCGAGATCCCCACCCCTTAACCATATATATTCATGTATGGGACAATATAACACATCTAATGAAATATATGGGGAGTCCCTTGGGTCACCCCACCCCCTTCTGTTTGAGAACTTGGAAATGGTCGAGATCCCCACCCCTAAACCATATATATTCATGAAGGGGACAATATAACAAATCAAATGAAATATATGGGGATTCCCTGGGGTCACCATACCCCTTCCTGTTTGATAACTTGTAAACAGTCTAGATCCCCACCCCTAAACCATATGTATTCATGAATGGGACAATATAACAAATCGAATGAAATATATGGGGAGTCCCTGTGATAACCCCACTCCCTCCTGTTTGAGAACTTGTAAACGGTCGAGATACCCACTCCTCAACTTATTTAATCCTGTTCGTCATTTCAAAAAGATTTGAATGACATAAATGGTCACATATGCATATAACTTCACTAAACCTGAAACCAATATGTTCTGGACTTTGCCCAATGTCAGGCGATCATGGGAATGACGAATTATGGGAGCTTTGTTTGGGAGACTTCGTAAAGGCATCCTGTTACAATTATTTCTTGTTTATTTTAAAATCTTATTGATGCAAAAAATGAGTCTAGGTTAATAATTGAATTTACTTTAATTATTTTATTTCTGGACCTATAATAATTTTCATTTATGGCTCATTTTAAAGAAAACATATAAATTTTTCAAGCAGTGTAAAGCCCAAGAATGATTGACCATTTCTGTTTTATAATCACCTGTCATTTTATTCCATTTATTATGGAGTGACATCAAGGACTTTAGGTGAAGATGGGGTCATGTACATTGATATATATGCATTGCTTTTGAAAACCTTGATGAAATATTAATTAATTTGACTTAATAATCAATTCATTAAATAAACAAAAATGACAATATACGAATGTTTAATGTTTGTTCTTTCAAATTAAAAAAAAAGGAAGCAACTCTGCACAGTGTTCATAATTACGTTTGCCTTGGTTTTTGGTTAACTTCCTACAGCGCTTACAGTGCTTTGATTGATTATGGGCCCAGATTTCAAGTTGGTCCAAATCGGGTTCCAAAATTAAACTTTGTTTGATTTCAACAAAAATTGAATATATTGGTTTTTTTTTGATATGCTGAATCTAACAATGTATTCAGATTTATTATTTTTGGGCCCGTTATCAAATTGGTCCTCATTTAAGTCAAAAGGGTCCAAAATTAAACATTGTTCAAGGTTCAACCTCTGCGGTCGTATCAAGCTGTGCCCTGCAGAGCAATTTATTGGTTATTACTAGCTCACCTTGCCCAATTGGCCACTTGTCGTCCTTTGTCCGTTTTCCATCGTCTGTCGTCCATAGTCCGTTTATTTTTACAAAAATCTTATCCTCTGAAACTACTGGGCCAAATTTAACCAAACTTTCCCATAATCATCATTGCGGTTTTGTAGTTTAAAAAATGTGTCCGATGACCCGGCCAACCAACCAAGATGGCCACCATGGCTAAAAATAGAACATAGGGGGTAAAATGTAGATTTTAGCCTATATCTCTGAAACCAAAGCATTTAAAGCAAATCTGACATGGGGTAAAATTGTTTATGAGATCTATCTGCCCTGAAATTTTTCAGACAAATCAGACAACCCGTTGTTGGGTTGCTGCCCCTGAATTGGTAATTTTAAAGAAATTTTGCATTTTTTGGTTATCATCTTGAATAGTATTATAGATACAGGTAAACTGTAAACAGCAATAATGTTCAGCAAAGTAAGATCTACAAATAAGTCAACATGACCAAAATGGTCAGTTTACCCCTTAAGGAGTTAATATAGTCAATTTTTAACAATTTTTATTAATTTGTTAAATTTTTGTAAATTTTTACAAAATATTTCCCTCTGTAACTGAAGGGTCAAGTTTATTATAGATAGAGAAAATTGTAAGTAGCAAAAATGTTCAGTAATAACATTAGCGGTACCAATTTTCCTGCACCAGATGCGCATTTGGACAGTACATGTCACTTCAGTGATGCTCGTGGCTAAAGTAAAATCTACAAAAACATCACAAATTTGTCATGAATCCATCTGTGTCCTTTGTTTAATATGCACTTAGACCAAGGTGAGCGACACATGCTCTTAAGAGCCTCTAGTTGTACATGTAATTGTCTTGTATATAATGAATTCCAATAATATTTATTTTGGTGTATTGGGGATGGTGTCACTGTGGGTGTGTTTGTTGTCTCAATTATTGACAATTATTCCATAATCTGTTATTGATGCAAAAGTATTCACTGAAGGGTTTCCGTTTTTTTGCAACACTGTACGCAGTGTTAAAGAGAACCTTATATCTATTCAATTGATCAGGCTCACATTGCTGCTTGAGAAAACATTGTCCAAGTTCAGTGTCTGACAATAAATCTTTAGACTTAAAATTTGGTCACTTTCATGGATTCACTTCTTTAAACACGATACGTAAATGCTGGGGTGTCACTAAGTGTATTTTTATTGGGTCTTTTTTAAGATTGTGTGTTCCCCTTACAAGTGCACTTTCTTTTTCTGAATGAGTAGAGAACTTCTGGCAGTATGTACACGACATTAAACCCATCAATATCATTTGATTCATTTAAGTATAGCCACGGACGATCGATTTTATAGTGGGGCTGAAATTTCCATTTCCGTTTTTCAAGATCGTATCTTTGGTCTTTAGTGAGATCTTCATTTGATTTCTTATGATTTGTTCTCAAGGAAGACTTTGAAGACCGTTCGGCATCTTCAGGCTTTTTCTTGGAAGACGTGACACCAAAAAGAAACACACATTTTGTTCTAATTTGTCACGTGACCTATCACAACTATTTATAACCTTGTGTTTCCAAGAATACAAGGTTAAAAATAACTTTTATCACTAGTCGATAAGGTCAGGGATGAAACTTTAAATATTAATATGGCGTTGACCCAAGAGAAAATAAATCTGGAATTTCACTGGAATCCCCGCTGGAATTTTGATGGGATTCCAAGTGGGATCCCACCTAATTCCACGGGGATAAGATTTTGGGAATCCCGCCCAAAATCCGGGAATTCCAATGTTAATCCCGGTTGAAATATACTGGGATCCCACTGGGATATTTTGGGATTTCAATTGGGATCCCACTGGGATAAAATTTCGGGATTCCCGTAAAAGAAGCGGGATCCCGATGTAAATCCCAGTGGAAATATACTGGGATTCCCGAAAAAAAAGGTGGGATCCCAAAAATAAATCCCAGCAGGATATACATGCACCAATTCAAATTGCACTGCCACTGGGATTCATGGGTTATTTATGCAAAAGGATACATGTCATGTTCTCCTTTCTGTTAATTAATTTGCTGTCTCTGTACTTCCAACTAGAATTGCTGAGTAAATTATGGTAACTGGAATATCTGCATGCAATCTGTTCCGTTGGCAGCTCCATTTAAAAATATCATTAAATCCCCTAAAAGTATCAAAAAAATCCACAAAGAATCATTTGTTCAATACGTTTTGAAGCAACAAATTCAATAGAAATATTATTGCATGTTTATACAGTAGATTGGAAGCTAGTTCAAATAATTATGACGTCTTGGAAGGCTATTTTAATTGTTTTTGCAAATTTCCCCTTTTTTATCCCCTGAAGATAAATAACTAGCGACTTATTATTTTCACCAAATAAACATACACACAACTGAATTAAATTTTAACATACCTACCAGTTATGCCTGTTATGTGACAACAAGTTTATTCATTGTATATGGTAAA
This sequence comes from Mytilus trossulus, assembly GCF_036588685.1. Lineage (NCBI taxonomy): Eukaryota > Metazoa > Mollusca > Bivalvia > Mytilida > Mytilidae > Mytilus > Mytilus trossulus. The sequence goes on from NC_086383.1 coordinate 69,897,117, forward strand.
AATAAATATATTTTCAGCTTATACTTTCAGACTTTCTAATGTTGATTTGCTCAAATAAAAACCATAAAAATCATAGTTCCTCAATAAATTATTTTTATAATCATTATATACACATATACACATGTTAAATTAAATTATTAATGCACTTATTTGAAAAAATCTGCATCGGATCTTGGTCCTGTTCCCATAAATCAGCGTAATCAGATTTTGATGACGTTTTTACCAGTACTCTAAGGTCGAAGTGACAATCTTGCCCCAAATTATATCCGCCAGAAGTTGATCTGTCTCCGTAACGGTATTATAAATAAATTAAGGGTATCGCATAAAAGAAATTAATTACTGGCCAGTTTTTACTAAATATAAGAAAAGAATACTTTATTAATCGGCACAGGGGGCATGCGGATAAGGTAGTGGCCTCATTATTTGGGACAATATTTTCTAGGGTCGAACTGTTCAGTACAATTGATAACAAAGCATGTGGCCATGATTTTTTTTACATTTTACATAAGTTGAGAAACCAAACATTTTACGATGTCGATCATTATCTTATCTTTGATGCCGGACGACAACTAATAGAAACGCACTTATGTGAACTTGGGGAACATCAGAAACGCCAAAGCTTGTCTGGCAAAACACCCGTTGACATTTCTAGGACGCCCTGCCATTTGAGCTTGCCATTTACATCGCGAAAATCTCTGCATTTTTCTGACTTATAAATATCTGTCAAACTGAATATTAAGTGACACTTAAAAGTGATTGGCTTCACCTGACAGCTTTGGTGTCATACACATTGTTAATTAACACCAATAACCTGTACTTGATGTCATCAGAGACATATGTATACACAAACCAAACACTGACATATTTATGGTTCATACAATTTCCCGTTTTAACTAGACTGGGATCCCAGGTTCAGACAGTTATCCTGATTGGGATCCCGGCTTTAAACAGTTCCGATTGGGATCCCAGCTTCAAACAGTTACCCCGATTGGGATCCCAGTGTCCGATATTTATCCCATTTCATCTAGACTGGAATCTCGGCTTCAGACAGTTATCCCAAATGGGATCCCAGTTTCAGATATTTATTCTGAATGGGATCCCGACTCCAGATGCTTATCCCGGCTTATCCTGACAATTTCACCGGGATTGCATTGGGATCCCGATGGATCCCGTTTTCGTTTTCTCTTGGGGATACTGGTGATTAAAAAGCTCGGCAAATTTAATTTTTATTTTCTTTTAAATCGATGTTCTGTTGGTTGTAGATAGTAACCACCGCTAATTTGAACCCCTGATCGACTTTTTGTAAAAGAGTTATGCCCCTTAGAAATATTAAATTTATGGAAAATGGCCTCGTTGGCTCTCTCACAGGTACAATTCTTGCTAGATTTTTATTAAACTTATACTATAGGTTAACATCAGCAATATCTTAGACAAGTTCTAAAATAGTGGATGATCGATTTTTTTTAAAGAGTTATGCCCCTTGGAAATAATGAATTTATGGAAAATGACCTTTTTAGCGCTCTCATGGGTACAATTCTTGCCAGATTTTTTATAAAACTTATACTATAGGTTGATATCATTAATATCTCAAATAAGTTCTAAAATGGTGGACGATCAACTTTTTTGAAAAGAGTTATGCCCGTTGGAAATATTAAATAAGTGCAATGTCGGGGACATTGGAACTCTGTTCTTTTATCTATGAAGCAACATTCCAGTAGCACCTGCATTTGAAGACCATATATCCCAGTTGATATGATATTACAGAGCTTGCATTTCCTATCATGATTTCTGGGTTGCTGCTTACAAGGAAGCTATTACAGCAAGAGTTTCAAAAGATGAAGTTGAAATCAACCCTTGGAAAATTGTAAGATCAATGACCCTCATAAGTTGTTGACCGTTATAGAATATCTGTTTCACAGATGACGATGGTTATAATGCCCGGTTATGTTAAGAAATTGTCATACCCATCAGACAACCCGTTGTTGGGTTGCTACCCCTGAATTGGTAATTTTAAGGAAATTTTGCAGTTTTTGGTTATCTTTAATAATATAATAGAGATAAACTGTAAACAGCAAAATTGTACAGCAAAGTAAGATTTACTATTCAGTGAACATGACCAAAATTGTCAATTGACCCCATAAAGAGTTATTGCCCTTTAAAGTAAATTTTTCACATTTTTTCATAAATTTTTGTAATCAATACAAAAATCTTCTCTGAAATTCCAAATTGAACAAAACTTGTCCTAAATCATCCTTAGGGTATCTTGTTATAAAAATGTATACAATGACCCCGCCCATCTACCAAGATGGACGCCATGGCTAAAAATAGAACATAGGGGTAAAATTCAGTTTTTGATTTACATCTCTGAAACTAAAGCATTTACAGCAAATCTGAAATGTAATAAAAATTATCATCAAGTCAAGATTTATCTGTCCTTAAATTTTCAGACGAATCAGACAACCTGTTGATGGGTTGCTACCCCTGAATTGGTAATTTTAAGGAAATTTTGCAGTTTTTAACCGGATTTTTGTGACAAAAATGTCGGTTATTGATTGGGGATGTACGGCGGTCGGGCGGCCAGGCGGGCATCCACCAAATGTTGTCCGTGCATTTACTCATGATCCGTTCAACCAAACCTTTTAAAATTTTAATATGTTGTTACTGACAACAAAATGAAGGTCAAGTTTAATAATGATGATTTTGACTTTTACCGTTCAGGAGTTACGGTTCTTGAAAGTTTAAAAAATGTCATGTCCGTGCATTTACTCATGAACCGTTCAACCAAACCTTTTAAAATTTTAATGTGGTGTTACTGACAACAAAATGAAGGTCAAATTCAATAATGACGATTTTGACTTTTACTGTTCAGGAGTTACGGTTCTTGAAAGTTAAAAAAATGTCGTGTCCGTGCATTTACTCATGAACCGTTCAACCAAACCTTTTAAAATTTTAATATGTTGTTACTGACAACAAAATGAAGGTCAAGTTCAATAATGACGATTTTGACTTTTACCGTTCAGGAGTCAGGTTCTTGAAAATTTTAAAAATGTGTCCGTGCATTTACTCATGAACCGTTCAACCAAACCTTTTAAAATTTAAATATGTTGTTACTGACAACAAAATGAAGGTCAAGTTCAATAATGACGATTTTGACTTTTACTGTTCAGGAGTTACGGTTCTTGAAAGTTTAAAAAATGTGGTGTCCGTGCATTTACTCATGAACCGTCCAACCAAACCTTTTAAAATTTTAATATGTTGTTACTGGCAACAAAATGAAGGTCAAGTTCAATAATGAGGATTTTGACTTTTATCGTTCAGGAGTAATGGTTCTTGAAAGATCTTAAAATGGCGTTTCCATTCATGTTGTTGCATTTACTAATGAACCATTCAATCTAAGCTTTTCAAATTTTAATATGTTGATACTGACTACAAAATGGAGGTCAAATTTGATATTGACGATTTTCACTTTCACCATTCATCAGTAATGGTTCTTGTGATATTGCCAGGACACAAATAAATATTAATAAATCCGGTTTGCTGTCGATGTGACAGCCTCTTGTTGGTTATTGTCTTGAATATTATAATATATAGAGATAAACTGTAAACTGCAAAATTGTTCAGCAAAGTATGATCTACAAATAAGTCAAACATGACCAAAATGGTCAATTGACCCGTTAAGGAGTTATTGCCCTTCATAGTCAATTTTTAACAATTTTTTGTAAATTTTTGTTATCTTTTACAAAATCTTCTCCTCTGAAACCACTGAGACAAATTTAACAAAACTTGGCCACAATCAGCATTAGTTCAAACAATGTGTCAGATGACCCCGCCTATCAACCAACATGACTGACATGGCTAAAAATAGAACATAGGAGAAAAATGCAAGTTTTGTCTATTAATTTTTGAACCGTTATAAATAGAGAAATCTGAAAGGAGCAAACATGTTCAGCATAATGAACTCTACCGATTTTCCATATATGTCAAAACTGTTAAGACAAATTATTTTCATGCTTATAGGAGTTATTGCCCATAAATGATAAAGGAGTAAGTTTGGTAAGGGTCATATTTGGCCCCAATTATAAAGTTCATAGTTACAAGACAATAAATGTTTTAAGTTGCATTAAAGACATGTTAGAAAGTTAAACAGAACTGTTTTTGTCAAAGTTTAGTTCTAAACACGTAGATTTTTACATCAAAAAAAGGTCAAAATAAGGGATTGTGGTGAAATTTGACAAAAATCAGCTAGATTTCAACCATATAAAGGGCCAGGTAACATAGAGCGCAGGCGTTTACAAGCTTAAGATTCAAATAAGACATGTGAAATGTCTTCACAATCATTATTCTAAAACATCTTTGTTGTCGACGTATGCGCTCTATGTTTCCTGTCCAATAATCTATGGAAATTAACCCATTTTCATTTACTTTTTCGTGAAAAATCAACAGGAGTACAACTTGCGATGTCATAATGAAACGCAGAAACGTAAAATTTTCAACAAAATGATTTGTATCCTAGCTAGTCAATGTATCAGCTATACTTTATCGTTATATTGGTCGATAAATCAGAATTTGAAATTTACGCTAAAAAAGGGGGCCATTTTAGGACCGTATCGAACATACTCCTTTTACCATTTTTTTTTCCATTTTCCCCTATTATCATGAAAACTATGATATTTAGAGAGACACATTGTTTTTCTGTAATGCTTTATATGATTTAAATTATAATTAAACAGATAAATAAACACTTCAAATCACAAAAATTATCAGCAAGGCAAGATCTATTAATAAGTCAAAGAAAGTTAACAAACTAAAAGATCAGTAATACAAAATCAACAAAATAGAGATTTTTATCAGTAAGTCTATTCTCCTCTACATTGTTGGAGAGTGTCCTTTGTTTAATATGGCCATAGACCAAGGTGAGCCACACAGGCTCTTAAGGGCCTTTAGTTTTATGCCCGACGTAGGGGCATTATGTTTTTTGGTCTGTGCTTCCGTTTGTCTGTACTTCGTTCTTCCGTCTGTCTGTCCCACTTCAGGTTAAAGTTTTTGGTTAAGGTAGTTTTTGATGAAGTTGAAGTCCAATCAACTTGAAACTTAGTACACATGTTCCCTATGATATAATAATTCCAAATTAGAGTTTTGACCCCAATGTGCAGTCGAATAAACATAGAAAATAAAAGTGCGAGTGAGGCATCCGTGTACTTGTTGTTGTTATATATTATATTAATATTTCTATATAACATGTACAATAACATGTATATATAATTTTCATCCATTTGTTTATCATTCTATTATAATGTTCTAATAATAGTGCAGTGCAAGTGCATGGTGGACACTCTTCTGTAATAATTCGAATTTTCTAATAGATTGGATTTGAGTACTAGGCATTCTTATTTTCCCGCAAAACGTTCTTAGATATTCTTTCGCATATGTTAACTCAAATTTTCGGTATTTTTGATTTGTTATTGATATATTATATATATATTTCTCACGACAAAACATTTTCATATCATTTATCTATGTTCTAAAAATTATTTTCATGAATACTTATTGATGAAATTGACATATATAATAATAATATAACAAGCGATAAGGCAGCTGGATAAGGAATGTTATTTTGCTATATGTTAACAGTCAAAGACGACAGTCACGTGGGTAGAAATGTCTGTGGCAACAATACACCGCTGGATGTAAAAAAAACCAACATAACTTTGTGTCTCTGATTTTAATCCTATGTAGAATTTTATATTGGAAATTATACAAATATGTATCTATGCAACCTTTCTGAAGTATACAAAAGATTTTTGCCAGTATTCAATGTTAGTATGCAGTTCATCCTTCCATTTTGAAAAATGACAATAACTTGAGGTGAAAGTATATGAATCTGTACGAAATTATAGCACAAGGTTCCATACCACAATAGGACAGATGGTATTGATTTGGGGGTTATTGTTTTAGTTGTTTAGAAATTAAGGGCCATAAAGGGGCAGGAAATTTGTTGTTTTTTCCACAGGTTCTATACCTCAAAAGAAATGTGGGGATTGCTTTTTGGGGGTCATGGACAAACCGCTTAGGAATTAGGGGCAACAGAACAAACTTTGATTTTCTTGTTTTTGGACAATATTTTGAGTATAAGTCTATGGGGCACAATGAAATAATACCACAAGGTTCCATACCATAAAAGGAATGTCATTTTTCATGAAACTGAAGGCAAACTTAATTCTTCCTTTCTAGACATGCTAGATGTCTTGTATAACAATTAATAAATCATTCTCTTTTGTCATTATCTCCAGAGTTCAAAGTCTAATATTTTTAAAGAGTTGTGTACGTATTTTATCAATCTTTTTGATTCATTTTAGAGTCAAGAAAATTTTGACAAATTTATAATTTGTCATATATTAGAAATGAATTTAAAACAGCAATGATTTTTTGCAGCAGTACTAATAAGGTGACAAAACTGCACATTCATAATACAGTAGAGATCAATCTTGTCGCTAATACTACCCACACACATTTCAATCACCTCCCTTTTGATTGCATAAAAGACTTTAAATTAGTTTGTATATGAATTGTTAATTATACAGAAAATAAGTGTAGGTTGATGTAAAAGTCCGACAACACAATCAGCTGACTTTTGAATTCACAATGACCATGCTATTTCTAATTGAATATTAAAAAATACCAATATCTTATAACTTAAATTCGGTCGGTAGTTTTCTGCAGGCACTCCGGCTTCCTCCACCAATAAAAACTGGCCGCCACGAAATAGTCCAAAAGCGGTGCTTAAAAGTGGTGTTAAAACACCAAAAATAAAATCAAAATTATAACTTAAATTCAGCTTCGCCTTTGCAAATTTATGTATAACCACCTTTAAATAAAATCTCTCAGGGTTACGAAGATATTGTGCTGAATTCAGAGGAAAGTTTGTTCGGAATGTTTGTTCCATCGGAAACAAGTCATAACTATGTTGTAAATTGATCTCCTTTATATTTTTTTCAAATGAAACACCATAGAATGTGCAAGTGATTTATTGTCTTCTGGAACTGTAATGTGTTTACAGCTTTCCTGCATGTGGTCATTTTAACCATGTCACAATTCAACAGGAATTAGACAATTTCGCAGTTAATTTTATTTCTGTCAATAATTGTGCAGTATTGGGAGCATCTGTTGACAGTGCCAACTTTCCATTTATTTGCATTTTAGAGCACATTTTAGCCGAATCATATAAAGTACTGATGAACACCGTCTGAATATTGTCAATATAAAGTAAAACACCTCTCAGCTGCTACTGGTCCTACTAATTGTAAGATACTTGTTACAAAAGTCTCCTTTGTTGCTAACAGATGAAAGTAATATACATATTTGTCTGTATTTCAGGGTAAGACTCCATACGATCTAGCAGCTAAAGAAGAAAAGGGGCAGTATAAGGAAGTGATGGAATACTTACAGGTACACATGCTTTAGAATTACAAATGCTTACACTCAGAATAAAACAATATAAAGCGATTTACAAAATGTAGAGAGATAAAAAACTAAATACCATAAAAAGGGAAGACACACAAAACCATCTTAGGTGCAACAGAAGGGTAAACTTAGAAATTTTACATCTAATAGTCAAAATTTCTCATTACCGAAGTAAAAAAAAAGTAACAACATACTGATGCTAAGCCTCTTTTTTAATGACTTTTCTTTTTAGATTTGATCCTATATACATGATATAGAAATAGAATATAAATTAATTGGTCCACACCCCAAAAAAAGTTTAAATTGTATAAAAAAAAGAATTTTATTAGAAGCAGCTTAAGCTTTCCATAAATAAGTTCTTACAATGTTTGATAGATAAGGGGCAAAAGGAAGCTGAAAGGAACTGATACAATTTTTGAAGTCGGATTCTTTTGCAGCTTTTAGAAAAAATAAATAAAAAACAATCTTTGGGAGGCCTTCATAAATCAACATGATACTGTTTTCCATGTGTCAAAGATATGTTTCTGATCTGCCTTCATCAGGTAAGACATGCACTACAACTTCTGAAAGCTTAAACAATTGAGTGAATGAAAATCAATAGGACCCGTAAAAGAACAGCCAAGCTCATCTTTACAAATGGTAAATAACCTTAATCTTTAAAATAAATCGGTGCCTTCTTCATTTGTTCTTGAAAATTATTCTGTATAAACCAAGTAAATATCTTTTTTGTTGTAAAAAGTTTTACAAGAAACAGAATCAAGAATAAAGTAAATGTACTTAACATTTTAATAGTTCATGGAACTAAAAAGACTAAAGCATAATCAAATGTTCAAATTAATATCTTAATGACATTTAAAGATTGTATTATAGTTTTATCATATAAATTAAACTACAAAAATATTTAAAATATGTACAACAAATTCAAGCTCAGATTAAGACTTAACCAATCATACATAAAAAACATTAGTGAATGTTTTATATGTCTCAGCTTACTTTTTTGTTTTGCTGAAATTTTATTTTATATCAAATACATGAAAAAAAAATTAATAAAAGTATATAAAAGTTTTAAGCTCTTTGAAAGAGTTCAATCATGTTGTAGAAAAGTGTATAACAAATGTAACAAATTGAATGTGATGAAATTGAATGTGTTAAAAGTTGTTAAAATACTATATGTCTTCTATGTACCAATATTATGTACGGGTATAACAATCTTTAGACAGATTAACGACTTAGTAGTAAAATCAATATGTACAAATTGCTACAAAACTATTGAAAGTTATAGTAATGACTCTCGCATAGAACAATCTTGTATAGAACAAACTTTTAGAAATCAGCTGTTCAATATTATCAAAACAAGTAGACTATTTGGGTTTTTACCTATGCTATTTTTAGTAACACAACACGCAGTGTCAATCAACGCTAAGCCATACACGAGATTCGTTAGTCTCAGTACAACATTTTCTCAACAACACCTGAAATTCAATAACACATACGATAATAAAATGTTTATAAAAAATAGTTACTTACCTGCAAAATATAGATATGGTCACATGAACCACTCATGGTTACATAATCCAAAACAATTGATTGAAAAACCGCACACATATTTATACAATCCAACACTTGATAAACTTCAGATTCATTTTTTTGAGCTAAAGATGCAAAGCAGTGTAGAAGTGTATAATACACAAATAACTTTTATCCCGGTTGAAATTTTGTCTTATAAAATTGGCAGACTTGTAAATACAATTACATCATCATGCACACACGAAGCGGAAGAATCTTTTTGTTTCGAACTTTCACAAAGATATTCCATTACACAACTTAATCGAATACATAATGCGTGGATAAATAAAATATCAAATAGATGGTATACACAATCGAAAGCACATAGTTCACACAAGGAATGTATAAAATTTATGTATGTCTTTTTTCCGAACTTAGCCAATTATCTTTATTGGTATGTATCAACATGTATTAAAGGGCACACGATAGACCCGTGGTTTAGTAGCGTATCAATAATTATGTGGAGGTCACACCAGGGTATACCTACTGGTAAATATTATATGTTTTTATTTAATAGAAAATTGTGTTATAAATATGACTTTATTAAAATGATGTATATTTATGTCAATCTTATAGTAAATATGAGCAGTACTATACATGCTATAGTTAATATATCAAAGCTAATAAGATCATTAATTTGTAACTTTAATAATGGCTTTAGCACATACAATTAACTTATGTAGTCTCAATGTAAACGGCATCGGTTCTAGAGGAAAAAGGAATAGAGTAGTAGAATGGATAAAAGCACAGAAAAGTCAAATTACATTTTTACAAGAAACACATTTTGACGAAAATATTGAAAGAGAAATTAAAAATAAAACAGAATATGAAACTTTTTGCAGTAACGGTACAACAGCTAGTAGGGGTGTAGCTATTTTAATTAAAAAGTCACTGAGCTTTGAATTTATAAATAAATTTAGTGGAGTGAAGGGAGATTTGTACTTATTAATGTGCAATTAAATAATACTATTTTCACATTTTCCAGCATATATGCACCGAACTGTAAAACTTCAAGAAATTCTTTTTTTAAAAAAGTAAGCGATAATTTGAAAGAATACAGTCTTGGTATACATATACTAGGGGGAGATTTTAATGATGCACTTAAACCAATCGATAGAAAGTCTTTATGTCCTGGTAAATTTATTCAACCTGTTAACGGATTAAAGCAATTAATAAAAACTAACAAATTAACGGATGTTTGGAGAAATTTAAACACAAATAAACAGCAATTTACATGGAGAAGAAAGGATAAATCACAAGCTAGTAGAATAGACATGATTTTTATTGGGTCAGAATTTTTACCTCTTATAGAATGGTGTAAAATTAAACCGGCTGTTATACAGTCAACTGATCACCAAAGTGTATTTTTAAATTTTAAGCCAGGGTTATCAGAAAGGGGAAATGGGTATTGGAAAATAAATAACTCAGTATTACAAAATAAAGATTATCAAGAATGTATAAAATGTTTAATTGATAAATATACATTTAAAAAAGACTCAATAGATTGTAGGCTTTTATGGGATGGATTTAAAATCGAGGTAAGGGAAGTAACTACAACTTACTGTAGAAATAAAGCGAAGTTAACAAGAGAGCGAAGGCGTAGTTTAGAAAAAGATCTGGAACAAAAGATGGAACTTATAGATGAGAGAAATAATGATGAAAATCAAAATTTGGAAAAAGAAATTAAAGATATAGAAAAAGAATTAAGTAACATTTATGACGAAAAGGCAAGAGGGGCACAAATTAGATCTAGAGAAAAATGGGTTGAGTTTGGGGAAAAGAACAATTCCTACTTCCTCGGTCTAGAAAAGAAGAGGCAAGTGAAAAAATCAATAAGCAAACTAAAAGGAGAGGATGGGGAATTAATTACTAATCAAGAAAATTTACTCCATGAAATAAAAAATTTCTATGAAAACTTGTATAATGTAAAATCTGCAAATAAAAATTTAACTGAAAAATATATCAATGACACAAAACTAGAAAATCGAGTAGACGAAAAGGATAAACTGATATGCGATGGAAAAGTTACAGTAGAGGAATGCACGCAAGGCATTTATAAAATGAAACTAAATAAATCACCAGGGCTTGATGGTCTAACGGTTGAATTTTATAGACAATTTTGGGATAAACTTAAATTTTTAGTTGTGGATGTTCTAAATACAGGCTACGATAAACAAAGTTTATCATACTCACAACGTACCAGTATATTAACTTTAATATTTAAAAAAGGAGATCCTTTACTTTTGGAAAACTACCGTCCAATTTCACTTCTAAATGTAGATTTTAAACTTTTGTCATATGTTCTAGCTCAAAGATTAAAAAAGGTACTGCCAAAAATTATAAATGAAGACCAAACTGGTTATGTTAAAAATAGATTTATTGGTTTTAATTTGAGACAAATTCAAGATGTAATAGACTACGCAGACACATACAATATTAAGGGGGCATTAGTTTTTGTAGATTTTACAAAAGCGTTCGATTCATTGGAATGGGATTTTATGTTTGGAACATTGAAACATTTTGGTTTTAACGATTCATTTATTAACTGGGTTAAAGCAATGTACACAGATATACAAACATGTGTTATGAACAATGGGTGGGTATCAGAAACTTTCAAAAATTCACGTGGAATAAGACAAGGCTGTCCTTTATCGGCTCTTTTATTTGTTTTGGCTGTTGAAATTATGGCCCAGAGATTAAGAAATAATAAAAATGTAAAAGGAATTAATATAAAATTAGATGGGAAAAGTCATAGTATCAAGATTTCACAATTAGCAGACGACACAACACTATTTTGCAAGGATAAAAACGATGTGGTAGCTGCAATGAACGAAATAGAAATTTTTGGTTCCTTTTCAGGTTTACTACTAAATAGAAATAAAACAGAGGGATTATGGATTGGAAAATTGAAATCTTGTAAAGATAAAATTGTTGGGATTAAGTGGGGAGATAAACCTATTAAAGCTTTAGGGGTGTTTTTCGGACATGATAAAGAAGAATGCAAAAATTTAAACTGGAATAGTAAAATAGAAAAGATGAATAAATTATTTATGATATGGAAAAAACGAAATCTTTCTATTTTAGGAAAAATCCTAATTATAAAGACTTTAATATTGCCTTTGTTTACTTTCTTGGGAAGCGTATGTCTAACCCCAGAAAATTATATAAAAGAAATAGAAAACAGTAGCTATAAATATATTTGGGATGGAAAACCAGACAAGATTAAAAGAAACATGATGATTGGTCCATATGAGAAGGGGGGTCTTAAAATGGTAGACTTTAAAAGTTATTTTGTGGCTTTAAAAGCATCATGGGTAAATAGATTGGTAAATGGTAAACTTGAGACTTGGAAGCTTATACCATTTAAATACTTAAATGTCTCAAACAATATTTTGTCAATATTTAATATGAATTTTAGTGATATCAAATCTTTAAGATATCTTAAAGATATTCCTGTGTTTTATAAAGAAGTAATAAAGTCTTGGAATTTGACTGGCGGGGGGCAAACAAAACAACCAGACACATTTTTTGATATTAGAAAGCAAGTAATATGGGGAAATAAATCTATAAAATTTGATAATAAACCTATTATATTTGAGAACTGGATTAGGAGTGATCTAATTTACATAAATGATATCTTAAATGATAAAATGTCATTATCAGAAATCTACATTCTAAACAAATTAAAGTTCAAAATAAACTGGATCACCGAATTTCAAAAATTAAAAAAATCTATACCAGCAGAATGGATTCAAATTGTTCAAAAAGAGAATTCTGTCAAAACTACAATTAATATTCAGAGAAATAAAATCGTATGGAAAAATAATTTTATTGAGACTACATTATTAACAAATAAAATGTTATACAACTCTTTGGTAAATACAAAACTAGAGTCGTCAATAGGGATAAACAGATGGCTTAAAATCCTACCAATACAAGAAACTCTTAATATGAATTCATTGTACAAATTTATTTTTGAATATATGACTGAAAATAAATTAAAAATATTTAGATGGAAATTATTACATTATATTGTTCCAACTAAAAAACTGTTATTGCAGTGGAAAGTAACTAAGACAGATAAATGTAATTTTTGTAAGCAAGAAGAAGATTATGCTCACTATTTTTTGAAGTGTAGATATTTGAATAAATTTTGGCAAAAAATCTATGAACTCTTTAGAAGAAGTAAAATAGATTTTGATATTAAATTGCAACATCTGGTATTTGGATATAAAATCACAGATAGTAATTATTATTTTCTGAATTATATACTAACAGTATTAAGTTTTTCTATATATAAGTCATACTATGTATCCGAGCAGAGAACAAAAACTGTTGATGTCTTTAGCATTTTTGAAAATGAATTTAATAAAAGATTAGATGCATATAAATCAAGATGTCCAATATTATTGTCAATTAAAAAGAATTTTTAGCATTGATAAATCTCTGCATGAGACAACTATACAACTTTATATTATTTTTTATTACTTAATAAGTTGGATCAGCTGTTTATTTCCCTGGATAATCAGTGGAGTGTAACAGGGTAAATCAAGAGAAGCTTGGACTCTTGGTGAAACTTGTAACAAGCAAGATTAGATGAATAAATATTATTATGTTGTTAAAAAAAAAAAAACATTTTAATAGTACTTAAGTTTTATGACGTCAATTTCTATTATTTGATATTATTTTTGTTCACACCACACATTATATATTGATACTTCATAGCCCATTACTAAAAGTTGAAAGCCTAAAACTATGAAATGTGTGAAAGTATGGAGATTAAAAAGGTTTGAATTGCCAGCGAAAAAATCCTGATAACTTTGCCTGATGGAGTTGCCACCTTAAGATTTACTTTATCTTCTTAAATAGATAAAAGGAAACCTGAGCATAGGTTATTCACATTGGGAACATAATAATTGGATCCCGTATATTTATTAAAAAAATTAAATACAACACTTCCATGACTTCATAAATTTCATGGATTGCAAGCAATTTTTCTGGATTAATCTTCATCCGGAAAGCTCAAAGCTTTAAACAGTTTAAGAGGTTTATGACCAAAAAGGACCTAAAATAGTTTTAGCTTACTGTGCATGTTGTGATTCTAACTTCTTTGTGAAACAATATTATAAGGAAGCTACAATGTTTTCATATTGACTTATCATAGTTACTCAATACCAACATAAGAATAATTTAATAGACTTACACTGTTAATTACGTTTCTTAATTTTATAGGAACTATCAAATCCAATTTTGACCAAACTCAGACAGTTAAATAGAAATGAGTTCCAGGATCTTGTAGCTCTCGGAACATTTGCTTCCTATGAAAACAGGGTTTATTTGTTTGGGCCTTGTAACATTGGGAAATCGTCGCTTGCAAGTATTCTTATCGGCGAGGAAATTCCAAAGACGTGGTTTTCAACTGATGGACTAATTATTCATTTTGGAAGAAATGGCATCGACTTACAACAACGAAAGATGATTCCATTGGAAAAAGGTCTGTATTATATGTTTAACCACTAAACAATTTGCTCACAGTCTGAAAAGACCATATTTTGTGCTCATTGACAATCAATGACTTGACAAAATATCGACAGTACTGAACTTTAGTATCTACTTTACTTAATAAATCTAATTAGGTACTTGATAATTGTGGTAAAGTCTAAATATGTTCTCGACCAGTCTTGGCCTTTTTCGTCCTGCCTCGACATGTCTCGTCTCAGTTTAATTATTTTTGTTGAATTTGGAGGTTTGTTCTTCCAACAGACTATTGGAATCCCAATGGGTATAAATTGAGCCCCTCTACTTGCAGATTTGTTTTTATACTCCTATGAAGCAGAATTTATCCAAGGGCTTGTACAGAAAGGAGAAAAGAAATTAGCCCAGTCTTTTAATTTCACCTTTCGGTATATTGATGATGTACTGTCTCTTAATAATAATAGGTTCAGTGATCACTTACATTTAATATATCCAAGTGAACTTGAAATTAAAGATACTACGGACACAGATAAATCTGCTTCATATTTAGACCTTTTTTTCTCGAATTGACTACTGATGGTAGGTTGAATACCAAAATTTATGACAAACGCGATGGTTTTAATTTTCCTATAGTCAGTACCATTTCTGTGTAGCAACATCCCCACAGCATCGGCATATAGAGTATATGTGTCTCAATTGATACGTTACTCTAGAGCTAGCTCAAAGTACGTTGATTTTGTTGAATGAGGAATACTACTTTCTCAAAAGTTGCTAAGACAGGGCTATGAATCACTCAAATTAAGGTCATCACTCGAGAAATTTTATGGTCGCCATCATGAGCTGATTGGCCATCATGAGCTGATTGGCCATTATGAGCTGATTGGCCATTATGACAAAAGTGTGTCAGAAATCATATCTGATATTCATCCTCAGCAATAGTAACCTTAGGTCATTACCGAACTGAACAAAGAAATAACATGACGGGTGCTGTATACGGTGCTGGAAATGCTTACCCTTCCGGAGCACCTGATTTTACTCCCAGTTTTAAGTAGAGTTCGTGTTGTTTCTTATTTATTATTTATAACTGTTGATGTAAATGTCCTTTTGTTTTATGAGTCTTTGTTTACTCCTTGGTTTTGATTGTTATATTGTCTTTCTATATTTTTTTCAATTCAACTTGAATTCTCAGCAAAATCTACAGCTACATGTTTATTAATTATCTATTAATTATCTATTGATCTTACACATTGCTAGGTTATTTTGGTAGTTTATTTTGTTGCTGTCAAATTTAAATATTATAATTATAGGTACATGTACCTCTCTAAATTTAACCAAACTTAAATTTAAGCTTTTTTTTTACCTTCAAATTTCATCTTTATTAGTTATCAAAGGTATCAGGATAAAAGAGGGACGAAAGATACCTAAGGGACAGTCAAACTCGTTGAGTACGCCACATGCGCTTTTTGTCTACGTAAGACTCATCAGTGTCGAAAGAACAAAGTTGAAGAGCATTTAGGATCCAAATTTCAAAAAAATTGTGCCAAATATGGCTGAGGTTATCTATGCCTGGAAAAAGACAATCCTTAGTTTTGTGAGAAATTTGAAAAAAATGACCACATAATTGATATTCATGTCAATATTCAGGACCATATGAGTATTTGGACCATACGCGTATGGTAATGACTGTACTGGTATATACTAGTACGCATATGGTCCGACCATACGCGTAGTACTCATATGGTCCGACCGTACGCATATGGTCAGGATAATCAACAAGTTTACAGTTAATATTTATCTCTTCATAAGGTATGAACCTTCTGGTTGTCACGTCAATAAAAAGACAATATCAAGGGTCAGAATATTATATTATAATGATAAAAATTAACCAGTTTTATGTATTTATTTTACTCTCTAGTCACTATAGTAAACACCCTTAATACATTACCGATTTGTTATGACAATTAAATGGCAATATGTCGACTTGGGGAGATATTTCCAAAATTTCCGAATGACTGTTATGTATGTCTCAGGACTTAAGTACCACTGCACGAAGCTGCTACACATCCTTAAAATGCTTTTTTTTTACTCGAAAGCAAAAGGTTTAACTGCAAAGGATCGTGCAGAATCAAGACCTGCAGAAAATTTTATAGTACCATGTGGAAGTAAATGTCATCCTAAATGCAAGATACAATTAGCGATGAAAAATAATTGTGGCATCAATATTTGGTCACCGTGTTATGTTGCCTTTGCATTATAATATACATTTTCATGTAATCTCACTGGTTTATTTTTTAGATAAAGTAAATTGTATTATTGAAACGTTTCTTATAAAATTGAGAATGGAAATTTGGAATGTGTCAAAAAGACAACAACCCTACCATAGAGCAGACAACAGCTGATGGCCACCAACAGATCTTAATTGCAGCAATAAACTCCTGCTCCCGGATGAGTCCTTTAGCTGGGTCCTAAACAAATATGTATACTAATGCATATTTGAAAAAAAATGCCTGTATGGCTAAAATTTCAGATGGTCCAATCCGTGAATAAACAAACAAGTATATACTAATATAGTCTGATCATACAAGTATGGTTGGAACATATGCGTATGGTCGGACCATATCATTATAGGCATATGGACTTGACCAATCACATATGGTTAAAATACTCATATGTTCTGGAACATCAAAACCGAAGTGTTGACTACTGGGCAGGCGATACTCTCGGGAAGGAAACGTCGGTCAGTAGTGGCATCGACCCAGTGGTGTAAATAAGATCCAGGATTAAAATTGAGTACACCAGTCGCGTGTTTCGTCGACATAAGACTCATCAGTGACGCTTATATCAAAATAGTTATAAAGCCAATCAAGTACAAAGTTGAAGAGCATTGAGGATCCAAAATTCCCTTGGATAGATAAATTATGTGCAACACAGTGGACATTTGAACTCAGTTATTCTAATATCTAGGTGTCATTAAAATAAAATTATTTTGTAAGGCTTTCAAGAATAGGTTGACATCTATTTATTTTTAAATGTCCAGGGTCAAATTATTGCTTTTCTCATGCCTCTTCCTTATATTTTTAACCTTATTAGGTAGTGGTGATGTTTTAGCAAAACTACTTCTCGGGAATCCAGAATTAAAGAAACAACCAAGTCTGCAAGATGAGAGTATAGAAAAAAATCCAGGTGATCCAAAGTCTAATGTTAAAACAAAGGGAAATCAATTAAATCTATCGAATGTAAATCTGGGTCCTTCAAATCAGGAACACATGTCATCGAAATCCAATCAGGAGACATCAAAAGACTTCAAGGAACAACCAATCCATACTGCTAATTCCATTCAAGATGACTTATTGGTAAAGATTAAGAAAGGTACAAATATCATGAATATAGCACCATCAGATCTGGTCGATTTTGGTGGACAAAAATCATTTGATATGACCCATCAGTTATTTATCCAGCACAGGGGAACGTTCATTCTGATGTTTGATGGACGTAAAGGCCTTTATACAGAATTAGAAGAATATCCGCAAGGAGATGTTACTGCTGCATGTAAGTGGCTTTGAATAGACAATTGGATTTTGAAATACTCTAAGAGATTATAATATAATGTATTTAATTGGACGTTTCTGTATTGACCCTGATATAGATTCGAAGTTAGTTGTAGTAAACAAGATACTGAAGGACCAATATAGGAGATCGAGAATCTATAACATTTACAATACAGAAACACAGAGTTCATAAAACTTTTATTAAATGAGTTTGATTCACACTTTTCGCAGTCATGATTGATATATTGTCAACAGTGTTGTCATTCATGATTCCTAGTCCAAATTCGTCAGTCTTAGAGTAGCTAGATTGATATATTGTCAACAGTGTTGTCATTCATGATTCCTAGTCCAAATTCGTCAGTCTTAGAGTAGCTAGATTGTGTCTAGCAAATTAAAAGGAGATGAAAGGAATAATTCAGACAGTTTAACCATTTATTCCACTGCATTCTGATAATGATTGATCTACGGAAATGAAACAGTGATAATAATCAAAAGTTTAATGCTAAAGGCTGTAAAATATTTCCGTCCTAAGACATTACAAAACAAGAAACATCATTTAATTTATTTGTGCTATTTTAAGTCAAATTTCAAACTATATCTGTATATAAAACAAATGTATTGTATCCAGAATGATAAGCAAAATGTTATTTTAAGAATAAAGCGCTTCTGCAGCAATCAATAATATTTGTATTTCAATACTATAGTTAACCAATTATTTGATTAGTTTTTAAGAGAAGAAAAGTAACATGAATTTGAATCAATGTAATCATGGCTAAAATGGCAAGCTTTATACAGTTATATATATCCATCATGATAAAATATATTATTGAGAAGTCTGCAGAAAAATCAGGAAATAGGTTTAGAAAACCTCTGTACTGTTAATCATGAAAATTCAAGCAATTTGAAATAAAATGAATCTTTTGGAAACATTTTATTACTTGGTTTACTGTTGTAGCTATTCTGGAGCATTGGATTAATTCTGTATTGACCTACTGTAACAAAACTGAAGATAAAATGCCAAGAATTTTGTTTGCGGCCACTCATAGTGATAGCTTCTCAGAGGTATGTCTGCCTTTATTATTCATTTTTCCATCTTACTTTTCAACACACATATGCAAAATTTCAGTGACAAAACTGTTTCTCCCTCCATATTTTTAAATATTTAACAATTGAAACAATCAGGCACTAAACTTTTTTGTCAAGGGCCAAGTTTAAATTGAGGGCCCAACCTATATTTGTCAAGGTTTCTGTTTTGGGATACTTTTTGGTTATATTGGTGGAAAACAGTAGAAATGGGATTCACTTCAAAATAGTTTGCAGTAACCAACTTGGCAGTCAAGAGGATAAAATACATTTATATGGTCGAGAATCTGAGATACAATGTACGTTTTTAAAGCTTAACCTGAAAATTTTGAGTCATCTGAAAAAAATAGGTTTTGTTATTGTTTAGCAGTGTTTCAAAATATTTCGGTTGATTACAAATGGTTCTATGAAATATGTTAGCAATTATAAGAAAA
Source organism: Mytilus trossulus (assembly GCF_036588685.1). NCBI lineage: Eukaryota > Metazoa > Mollusca > Bivalvia > Mytilida > Mytilidae > Mytilus > Mytilus trossulus. The sequence continues at coordinate 69,916,684 of NC_086383.1, forward strand.
GCCCTCTCCAAATGATTTTTTGTATAGAAATAAAAAGCTTTTTTGTGATTGCAAACTTCCTACTTACGTTTTTGTTTTTGTCTTGTGCTATTAGCGCTATACAACCAGGTTTAATCCACCATTTTCTACATTTGAAAATGCCTGTACCAAGTCAGGAATATGACGGTTCTTGTTCACTCCGTTTTTATGTGTTTTGTCATTTGAATGTGGACTTTCCGATTGGATTTTCCTCTGAGTTCAGTATTTTTGTGACTTTACTTTTTAACCATTTCATTGTTATGATTGACAGGATGAGCAAAAGAAACTGGTGCTTAAATTCAAAGAAGAACTGCGGAAAATGTTTTCCTTACACAAGCTTCATGAGCATATCATGTATGACAATGTCTTTTTCATGAATGCAACGGATGCAGCAGATCGAGATGTTGAGCGCTTGAAGGATACATTAGTTGATATCGCCTTTCAGCAGTCAACATGGGGACAACAGATGCCGATTGTTTGGGTGCCTCTTGATTTACAGATATCAGATATGAGAGCAGAGGGAGTAAAGTTGATAACAAAGAAGAGACTTTTAGAGATAAACAAATCTAATAATGAATTTGCTCTAAATGAAAGAAGAGTAGACGATTTCTTACTTGTTCAGCACTCAATCGGAAAGCTGTTGTATTTCGATGAACCTGCTTTAAGAGATTTCATTGTCATTCAACCTTCAGCAATGGTCAATATCCTGAGAGCCTTTGTTACAGACATAATGTTTTGGCCAGAAAAAGGACCTGTTCGAGACATACTTGAAAAATTATCATCTACTGGAGTTCTAAAGAAGACAGATCTAATTACTCTTTGGTCACAACCAGCTTTCAAGGAAATTTTGACCGATATCAGAACAAAGGAATATATAGTGCAAGTCCTCCTCCATCTAGATATCCTTGTAGAACCTAAAAGATACACTGAAACGGAAGTTGCTGCAGATTCTTTTCTAGTACCCTGCATTGTGAAGGAAAATATTCCACAAAAAATGCGCAGAAATGCAACAGACGACAAAACACTATGCATAGCTTATCATCTGAAGGAGACAGTAGTTCCATCTGCTTTGTCGTTCAAGCTTATAGGGGCTGCTATTAGCATCTGGCCTCTGAAAGTAGACGCCTCTCGGTTTTGTCTTTATTTTCAAGCTGCAATTATGGATGCTGACAACAGAAATGAACTTCAAATTCATGTTAAAGGGCAGAGAATATTTGCATACCTCATCAATGACGAGTCAAAGCAGCTCATATCACCAGATCTAGCAACAACAACACAGGAATGCCTAACTTTGGCACTTGAACGAATTCTTCAGTTTTACCATCGTTGTTTTGGTAAACAAAGTCACCATTTAATGTCAGATCTGTTTGAAATAGAAGTCGGAGAAGTATGCAAAGGCGAAACGTGCTTACTTCCATTATGTGATGCTAAAACAAGAAAGTCTTGGATATGCAAGAATGGAATAGAACATAAAACCAAAATTTCTCTGAACTGGGTTTTCGATAAGGTCAGTGACACTTTTTTATAACTATTATCTTTATCTTCTGACTGCATAAGACTGAATTTATTGAGGATAAATTGGAAAAATGAATTTGACATGTATCTTGTAAAACAGATTGATTGATGTGTTAATACATTTCAGCACATTTCAAACACTTGTTAGATTGCTTTAACGAAATATGAAGAAAATCTAGATCTGTAGAAAAAGCCTTTACCAAGTCAGAAATATGACAGTTGTTTTACATTCATTTTATGTATTTTATCTGTTGATTTTGCTATTTTATAAGGGACTTTCAATTTTGAATTTTCCTCAGAGTTTGGTATTTTTGTTAAATCACTTTTATGATCGTGATAGAAATCACACATAAACCACCATCACATCAGATAATTGAGAACAAATCAAAAGTTACAATAATAAGATACTTTTATACTTGGTTATTTTTTTCTTTTACATGCTCCTGATTTTATGAAAAGTAACTCCCGTCTTGTCATTGGTTATATTGGAAAAGATAGCATATTAGAGTCCAACGTAAAAAAAATCAAATTGCTTCAAAATTGGTTGATTATCTTTAGAAAACTATCGAAAACGAAAAAAAAAATTGATGAACTCATCAGTGGCAAGATAATTGAAATTATACCAGTAAAACCAAAACACAAAATTAGAAATCTAAAGAAGCAGTCCTGTAAAATAGTCAACAACAAAATAGTCATGCAAAACATTACTGATATCCCTAATGTATATATGTATCTCTTTATTTCAGAATAAAGAGACTTGTGACGAAAACTGCAATGGTAATAAATTACAATATTTTTGATAATATTTTTTTCAATGAATAGTACTTGTCGCATATTTTAGTAAAATAATGCATACAACTGTGACTCGTTACAATAACTTAAACAATTGAAAATCGAAAATATATTATCTCTTTTATTATCTGACATTTAACTGATTGAAGTCTTTCAGAACAATAAATCATTTGTAAAGAATGCATATAAAAGCGGCGAATACCATTCTAACTAACAATTATTGAATTTCAAATCCACATTTTAAAAAATAAATATTGTATTGGTACATACATTTCAGTAGTAATAATTTTGAAGAACCATATTGTCATCGATTTATTGTTTGCTCTATTAACCAACCGGTTACCTTATCGGTAGTTTAAAACAACACCTTAACAGCCTACAACTCACTAGTGCTTTTGTTATCTCGACGATTTATGTGTGATGTTTTAAAAGAACAGACATGTATGTTTCAACTACACATGGTTTTTAACAAAAAATCAACTCTTTAAAATACATTTTCAAGAGCGTTTTACTCGGATGTAAGTAACTTTAATGTAATAATAAATGTTCTCTGCCTGAAGATAGTTTCTATGTTGTTTTTATTTACAACCGACTGGTATATACTCCGTTTAAAAACTGCAATGAGGAGGGTTAAATGTTGTGAGTTCAATGAACCAAATGTTGCCGCTGTGATTGATGGATAGGAACAAAGTTTTACACGAAGATACAAAGTAGATAGAGAGGATTAAATGAGATGAGATGAAGATATAGACATTTTGGTATATAACAAAATTAGATAGCAAATCTAAATATTGATGTCAGTCATCATGGCATATCATATTAGCAACAATCATTATTCTTTTATTTAAGGTCTTGGCTCAGAAATGCTCCTCCTAGAACCAAATGATCATCATTTCGTCCATTTAGCACAAATAATGGGGATTGATGAGTTTCGTGAATTCTTGATTCATCTAGGTATCAGCACAGCTGATTACGAAAAATTGAATCATTGTTATTACTCAAATCCAATGAATTTTATGTTGATGGGGTTGTTTAAATGGAGGGATAAGGCAGAAATTGACCAATCAATATCAACATTTGAGGAATTGATGAGAGCTCTGACAGCTATTGATAGAAAACATTATCTTTGCAAGGTATGTATAACATGTATAATGAACTGCTCTTTTGATTATTATAGTTGGGTTTTTTTTGGGGGGGGAGGGGCAGTTAAATAAAGGCAACAGTAGTATACCGCTGTTCAAATGTGAACAGCGGTATACTACACTCTCTCCAGACATAAATTTGGTTACTGATTGTGGGTTGCTCATGGATAATAGAATTGGGGTGAATGTCGATATTGACGATATAGATTTTGAGTTGAACATGAATTATAGAATTGGGGTGACGTCGATATTGACGATATAGCTTTTGGGTTGAACATGAATCATAGAATAGGGGTGAGTGTCAATATTGACGATATCGCTTTTGGGTTGAACATGGATAATATAATTGGGGTATATGTCGATATTGACGATAAAAAAAAAATTATTTAAGAGTTATGGTCCTTGCTTGATTATAAAATGGCACTTTGTCGTTTCTGCTCATTATTTTAAGGTACTTTTAACCATTATTTTTAAATCTTATTACGTTAATATTGGAAGAAAAATTGAGGCCTAAATTTTCATATATCATTCAGAAGTAAGTCCTTGCTTGATTGGAAAATGTCATTTCATGTTGTTCCTATGTAATACCTTAAGCCAGTGCTTTCATAATGCAGACAACACATTTAGCTGTCAATTTGGCCTCGTACTTCTTGTTTTGATTTACAAAAATAAGTAACAACTAGTTCATTGTATATATCATATTACAATTGTAAAAATGACTAATTTCAGGTACAGAGAGAGGACCATAGTTTGATGGGTATGTTTTATTTAAACGTTGTTGATTGAACTATATAGATGACGACTTTACCTACAACTATAAATGTTGTTGGTTTATGTTTTTAAATTCATATGATCAAATTGATCTTGTAATAAGGCTGATAAAAATAATTGAACAAATGCATGCATATATACCAATGCAAGCCGAATACTTTTTAAAGGTTTTATTTAACATGTATTACATATGAGTGTACAAGAGGACGCTATTTCAATTTTTTTTTTTTTATTTGAAATAAATGATTTTATTCAAAACTTAGCCTTCACTAAACATGCTAAAGTAAGGTATGTTAATCCTTTTTTTTTATTTGAATGAGATCAAGTGCCTTTGAATGATTACAAATATCAATTCAATAGTATTTCATGTTGGTGAGTTTGAACGTTTGATATTTTTTCTCCCGTCTTAAAGTGACAAGGTCAGTTTAAGGGGACTTATATTTGTACGTACTATGGTAATCCGTATCCTTAGTAATGGTGTATGTACTTTGAAACTTTTGCATTGTTTGCAAGATACATTTTAAGATGAATTGAGTTAAATTATAAGATGTGGACAGTGTAAAAAGTATCTTTACGGAAGTCTAACACAAACTAAAAAAGCCATGGTTAACAATGAAATTCAACCACAAGACAAAAAACAGTCCTTAAATAAAGAATTAAAAACTTAAGACAGAGAAAAACAAACATCCATAGAAATTATGATCTCAGATGCTCAGAAATATTAAGTAATTACTGTTACACGTGTGCTAATATAAGTTGAAATTCGATGATGTTACATTCATGGAAATAATTTTGGTTAAGACAAATTCAACATATTTACTTTCATTTTTTAAATGGTCAATAAAGGTCAGCCTACCCGTGATTACGTCTAAAAAAAATTCTTAGATAAATGACTACAATTGGAAAAAAATGGGCTGTGCTTAAGTGGTCCAGGAGAGTATGTCGATCCTTCTCTTCTTGTGGATTTTGTTACAACAATTGTAACATATTTGAGCCAGTTATTCCAAAGCCAGGTATAAAAGAGGGGCATAAGATACCAGAAGGACAGTCAAACTCAGAGATCGAAAATAAACTGACAACGCCATGGTTAAACTTGAAAATTACAAACAGACAAATAATAGTACAAATGACTTAACATAGAAAACTATAGACTAAGCAACACGCACCCCTCCAAAAATTGGGGATGATCTCAGGTGTTCCGGAATAGCAAGCAGATCCTACTCCACGTGTGTCATACCAGGACGAAAGTACATACATAGGATGTAAATTGAATACTAAATCAGTGTATTACATTCTCTTTTTTCAATGTAATAGTCCAAAAAAAGATATGTCAACCTCTCTTAAACCTTTTTCTCCTAATTTTTGTCCAGCCACCGACTTTTGTAATAGAAAGCTCGACATAGGGATAGTGATACGGCGGCGGCGGCTTCAAACTTAAAAGCTTTATATTTTAGAAGGTGGAAGACCTAAATGCTTCATACTTAGTAGATATATGTCACATGTTACGAAGTCTCAAGTCATGCCAAATGTCCTTGTCTTCCTTTTCATGGTTCAATGACATAAAAAAAAAAGATTTTTTTGTAATGTTAAAGTCTTTCTTATTGTAAGTAATACGATAACTTCATTTAGTAAGTACGTACCTTGCAAGGTCTGCATGCCCGACAGAGAGTGTTCATTAGACTTCGAACTCATTTCATGGATCAGCTAACAAGGTTAAGTATTGGTTGTCAAGTCCAGATATCAGATACTATAATCAATAGGTCTAGTATATTCGATGTATGGAAGGACTGTAAGGTGAACATGTACAAATGGGAGGTGTCATCTGTCATTGTCATGGTTCGTTGGTTAATGTTTTTTTTTTTTTTGGTTAATGTTATGTTTATGGTTTATGTGACAGTTGTAACATAAGCAACACGAAGGGTGCCACATGTGGAGCAGGATCTGCTTACCCTTCCGGGGCACCTGAGATCACCCCTAGTTTTTGGTGGGGTTCGTGTTGTTTATTCTTTGGTTTTCTATGTTGTGTTATGTGTACTATTGTTTGTCTTTTTGTCTTTTTTCATTTTTAGCCATGGCGTTGTCAGTTTGTTTTAGATTTATGAGTTTGACTGTCCCTTTGGTATCTTTCGTCCCTCTTTTGTAATAACGCTTTATATTAAGGACTTTCAACATAATATCAATGATTAGTAAAGAAGGCGAGACTTTTCAGCGTGTATACTTTTAAACGCAACGCAAAAAAAAATCGTTCGCATGAAATTAATTAAATGATGATTTAATTTTTTACAAGTTAAATTCATATGCACTGATTGACTTGTGAAAAATAATGTTTATCCAATTCTTAAACTAATGCATGTATATATCATAAACTTAGTCTGCTCTGCACGAATTAATTTGTTACAAGTTAAAGTATTACCGTTTTAATTGTTAATGAGAAATATTATATCAAAGTAACAAACATGTATAAAATATATGTTGTAATGCTTAATATATCAAAAAAGGTGAGAAATTAATTCATTCTTATTTGTTTTTTGTTTCCTCTATAATAAGTCATATATACAGTTTTCATGCTATTATTAATTGATTTTGTATTTAAAATTATTTTGTTAACCTTTTCAGTAAAATCTCACAGTCTCCTTCAAGATGTTCCACCAGAAGAGGTAATTAAAGCTTTGACACAAAAGAACCTAATAGGTGACTGCGTTGTTCACTTTGGTATTGAACTGGGTCTTACCAGTGTGGACATCAGTAAGACTTTGTACAATTTCCAAAGGGATTTAGATGGTCAAATACATGATCTTCTTATGAAATGGATGAAGACAGATGGGAAGAAACCAACAATATACTGGTTGATGGTGGCTTTAAAACGTGTTCAAGCAGTGAAAGGATTCAACTATGTGAAGAAAAAATATTGTGTTGAATAAGATGGTGTGCTCAAGTAGGAAAAAAGTAATCAGTATATAGAATAAGGATAATACTTTTTCTTAGATAAACTGTACCCATTGGTGGCCTTGGTATGTTTTCTGCTCAATGGTCGGTTTAGTGCCTGTTTCACACATTCCTTGTTTTCATTCTCTATTTCAGATTTTTAACTCATTTTCGTATTTCCTGCAAACAATGGTGATTGCCATTGGCGTCATTTTTTGTCGAGGTTGCAACTTCTGTTATGATAATGATCCAGCATAAATTATCATCTAAATTTCATGGTGCATTGGCCAATGTTGAGTTCATGTTTCAGAGTGTTTCTTAGTAACTATATGCACTGATTCAACTATAGTTGTATTTAATGACTTTTAAGCATATATTTCTGTCTGGATGGCTTGTATTATGTTCAATGTTTTCAGTTGATGATTTTGGCTTTTCAACTCTATGCACTGCACTCTTTGTCACCAACTGTTCCTAATTTGTTGATAAATGTGTGCAGGCTTTTTATGTTGTCACCTTATTTGAAGGGGAAATGTTTATTTTTTTGTCCTATAAGTAGTTTTTACATGTTAGACAGAGAGAAGTGAAGACCTTATATAGTTCGGGCTTCATGAGAATTAAGTAGAAGGGATTGAACATGTTAGATAAATGCTCTTTGAATGATACATTTAATAGATTTATAAGCATTTACACTTTCAAGGATATTCTTTTCTTGAAAATTAAGATTTAATTATCCAATTTCAGTTATCCAATCAGAGACGACAGAGTTTACAAATGCTGAAAGAATGTAAAAAGAAACACATAGACTTTTTTTCAGAAATCCCTTTCAAACAATCCTGTTCAGAGAGGTTAATCAATATCGATAGAAATGACAATTCACTATTATAAAATCCACCCTTCCCCTTTGCAAATAGATTTCCTACATTTATATTATGTACAAATGTAAGTTCTTTACTGGTTATAAATGACCAAATATAGTGGTAACCGTGATTTATAGGAAATAACACAATACTTTACTGCCAAATAGCAAATGGCTGCAAACAAATGTAAACACCAATGTTGCTTGTGATATAGATTCGTTTGCAAGCTTATTATTTTTATTGAATTTGAAAATAAATTCCATCCAAAGTCTTTTGATTAATTAACCCTGTATACCGCCATTATCCATGTGAAATTACATTTTTGTTAAAAACATCGAATAGCAAATTATTTTATGTTAAATCCTATGTTACGTTTACATTTTAAGACGTGAATCAATGCATGTGGTTTTAAATTAGAAATATGTTCTCTGTATTTTTTTGTTAAATATTTGTATGTTTTGAGATTATGACGCAGTGATGACTGCTGTATCCATATGCTGACTATTTTACTTATCATGTCTGTTTATTCACGCATCGTTGTAAATATAACTGAATGTGATGTGACTGTCATACAAATGAGAGGTTTTGCGCTATAAAACCAGGTTTAATCCCCCATTTTCTACATTTGAAAATGCATGTACCAAGTCAGGAATATGACAGTTGTTGTCTATTCGTTTTATGTGTTATATCATTTAATTTTGCTATTTGATTAGGGACTTACAGTTTTGAATTTTCCTCAGAGTTCAGTATTTTTGTGATTTTACTTTTAAAGCATTTGGATTTTTAAAATAGTTTGGCTTTTTAACTGTTTTTGATTCGAGCGCACTGGCGAGTCTTTAGCAGTCGAAATGCGCGTTTGGACTAAATACAAAAGTTAGTCCTGGTACCTATAATGTGTTTATTTATTACCACTGGGTCGATACCACTGCTGGTGGAGTTTAAATTCCTCGAATTCTGTGCTGACATGGATTATCATTTTAAACAACGGTTATATTTATAAATTAACTGTATACAAAAATGCCAAATCTGATCCTGGTATCTATAATGAGTTTATTTGCATACAATTGTCCATTTTGTTAATAAATGCAATCAACAGTTAATTAAGTAGTCTATTAACGGACAATGTACTGACTAATGAGCTGAAGAAACCATTGGGGACTGATGAATCGAAAAAAAAAAATGAAGAAAAATATAATAGACCTTTAAAATAGTTATCAAAGGTATCAGGCTTAAAATTAAATACGCCAGACTCGCGTGTTTCCTCTACATAAGACTCATCAGTGAACATGCATTATAGTTCGAAAGCCAAACAAGTACAAAGTTGAAGAGCATCGTATAGACCTGACATTCCAAAAAATTGTGGCAAATACCGCTTAAGAAATTTATCTGGGGAAAAGTTAAATGGTGGGGCGCTATGAAAAGGGAAAATGACTGTCTGTAATCTGTTAAAAAAGCACTGTATAATTCATGTAATTGTTGATTTTCGATTCTTTGTTTTTATTTCACGCTGTTAATCGCAGACGCGGGTTATGGGTAGGTTGGCTGCCCACAAGCATATTTAACCTGACACATTCTGAATCGGCTGTAATTCAGTGCTATTAGTTTGTTGGTGCATATCGTATTTGATTTTTGTATTTGTGCTTTATGATTTAATATTATATTGTAAAAGAAATTGAATTTATACATTTGTTTACCTAACATTTTGAGGAAAGACACTATTGGCCGCAATCAAGGCTCTTAAAAGTGTTTACTCTGAATCTTAAAATGAACTGTAATGAGAAGATTTGTTTAGCCGAGAAGTACAGTTTTTGATAGGTATCAATTTCAGAACCAGGTTAATTGCATTTTTATAATTTATGATAATGTTGGATTTCCAGGCAAAAATGAAAGGACAGCCAAAAGTTTCCTAATTCCAACTTTGCAATTCTTAAGTTGTATCTCTGAACCTCTGAAAATTTAGTTTCCAGATTGCAATTTGTAATTTGTACCACTGCATCTGGACAATTTTACGTTTAAGATTTGCATCTAGAAATATGTAACTATGTAATTCAAAATTCTAATTGCAACATGATAACGTGTTTATTTTGTGAGGTATATATTTGTAATGTAAAATTTGTAATAAAAATTATAACGATTTACATCTTCAATCTTTGTTTTTTGAAAAGTGTTTTCTTAATTCAAATACTTTCGTTGAAAATTTAGCTCACGAAAAAACGACAACTGTTCTCTGTTACAGTAATGATCGTTCTAATATAAAGTATAACGACATGTTGTGCAGCTGTCAGATTTTTCATCAAGGCTAGATAACTCGGTCTATAACAATGACGGACTGCAACATACTTGGACTAGACGAAAAATATAAGTAAGATGAAAGATGATATTTCTTCTTTTTAAAATTTATTATCCATTGACATAATAATATTACTTATATTTTACAAGAACAATAGGGTTAGGTCAGGGTTACGAAGACAGATTCCATCGATGCTGGATAACTCGTTCTGAAACAGACTCAGCTGATATCGGATTGTAACAAACTGTAACAAATCCGCACTATAAAAAGAAAATAAGCAAAATAGACGATGTTATTTAATCACTTTGAAATCAATTATCAATTGAAATAGTAATATTATTCATCTTTCAAAAGATTACTAAAACAAAATATGTTAACAAGATAAAATAAGACTAATGTCCCACTTTTTTCCCCTATTTTCGAAACTTGAAAATGTTCATGCAGCTCTTCTTTTTATGCCCCACCTACGAAAGTAGAGGGGCATTATTTTTTCTGGTCTGTGCCTCCGTTCGTCCGTCCGTCTGTTCGTCCGTCCGTCCGTCTGTGCCTCCGTTCAACTTGAAACTTAGTACACTTGTTGCTTATGATATGATCTTTCTAATTGTAAAGCCAAATTAGACTTTTGACCCCAATTTCACGGTCCACTGAACATAGAAAATGAAAGGGGGAGTTTCAGGTTTAAGTTTTTGGTCAAGGTAGTTTTTGATGAAGCGGAAGTCCAATCAACTTGAAACTTAGTACACTTGTAGCTTATGATATGATCTTTCTAATTTAAAAGCCGAATTAGACTTTTGACCCCAATTTCACAGTCCACTGAACATAGAAAATGAAAGTGGGAGTTTCAGTTAAAGTTTTTGTTCAAGGTAGTTTTTGATGAAGCTGAAGTCCAATCAACTTGAAACTTAGTACACTTGTTGCTTATGATATGATCTTTCTAATGTTAAGCCATATTAGACTTTAGACCCCAATTTCACCTTCCACTGAACATAGAAAATGAAAGTGGGAGTTTCAGGTTAAAGTTTTTGGTCAAGGTAGTTTTTGATGAAGCTGAAGTCCAATCAACTTGAAACTTAGTAAACTTGTTGCTTATGATATGATTTTTTTAATTTTAAAACCAAATTAGACTTTTGACCCCAATTTCACGGTCCACTAAACATAGAAAATGAAAGTGGGAGTTTCAGGTTAAAGTTTTTGGTCAAGGTAGTTTTTGATGAAGCTGAAGTCCAATCAACTTGAAACTTAGTACACTTGTTGCTTATGATATGATCTTTCTAATTTTAAAGCCAAATTAGACTTTTGACCCCAATTTCACGGTCCACTGAACATAGAAAATAAAAGTGGGAGTTTCAGGTTAAAGTTTTTGGTCAAGGTAATTTTTGATGAAGCCGAAGTCCAATCAACTTGAAATTTAGTACACTTGTTGCTTATGATATGATCTTTCTAATTTTAAAGCCAAATTAGACTTTTGACCCCAATTTCACAGTCCACTGAACATAGAAAATGAAAGAGGGAGTTTCAGGTTAAAGTTTTTGGTCTTGGTAGTTTTTGATGAAGCTGAAGTCCAATCAATTTGAAACTTAGTACACTTGTTGCTTATGATATGATCTTTCTAATTTTAAAGCCAAATTAGACTTTTGACACCAATTTTACGGTTCACTAAACATAGAAAATGAAAGTGGGAGTTTCAGGTAAGTTTTTGGTCAAGGTAGTTTTTGATGAAATTGAAGTCCAATCAACTTGAAATTTAGTACAAATTTTCCCTATAGTATAATCTTTCTAATTTTAATGCCAAATTAGATTATTACCCAATTTTTACAGTCCATGGAACATGGAAAAGGATAGTGCGAGTGGGGCATCCGTGTACTTTGGACACATTCTTGTTAATTTTGCAATGTGTATTCTGTTTATACCTGTAACAGTCTCGTCCGTCCATCCTTTAGCCAGAAAAACTTAAATCAATTTCAAAATTTCACATTTGATCAAGTTTTAGGGTTAATATATTTTCTATGATCAATGGTCTAGATATTTTTGAAAGCCTCAGGGTTAGATAAGGGTAAATCCGCTATAGCGTCATTGTTTATCACTTTTTATAGGTTGATCAGGATCCGTTTTGAACCTTCCAAAGCACATGGCAACACCATTGTTGTTATGGATCGTGTAGCTCAGTTTTCGGTTTTCTATGTTGTGTTTTGTGTACTTTTATTAGTCTTTATCCATACACCGTATAGTTGGTTATAAAAGGTGGGAAACAATTACGATTAAATGGATAAACTTTCGGTCTAATTTACAAAATAAATATGGCAGACATGAAACAACGACAACCATTGAACTACAGGCTTCTGGCTTTGTGTGGACTCCTTAAGGATTTGACGGTGTTAAACATTTTTGTGAGCGCTCAACCCACCCCAAATATAGGGCAGTGGTGTTACAGCAATTGCAATTGAAATTACCGTACGTTAACAGATCGATACAAAGCATGCAAACATCTAACAAACATGGCTAAATATTTGTATATCCACAACAATAAAAGTTACATATCTTAGAGAACCAGCAATTACTGACAGCTACATTTGTACAAGTATTTCCCAACAAATAACATATACAAGTATCTAAGACTAAAATGACGCTTTGATCTGTTCTTAATTGTCAATTAATTGTCAATTGAAACAAATAATTTATTGAAAAAACATGCAACTCTCAAATGTGTGATTGTCGATTTTCACTTTTACAAATGAAAAATTCCAAAGTTTGAGTTTTAAAATAACAGAGTTGCATACAACTTGAAATTTGTAAAATTATATTTCTGCCACTTTTACTCTCTATAATGATGAGTGTTCAGTCTTTTTTAAATTCATGTCTGTCATAAAACATGGCCACCATGCCACACAATAGAACATAGGGGTAAAATCAATGTATCGTCATGATGTGTTTCCCTCTTTTTCCCCGGTTTGTTTTTTCCTAATCGATAGATAACTTATGAAAAGCGGTATACTGCTGTTACCATTATTTACAAATCTCCAATGAAAAAATGTGAAAGGTCCCTGACTTATGATTGTGCACATCATGTACACTCTCGTCTAAATATTACTAATCAATAGAGCTCGAATCATAACAGTTGGAAGGTAACATTTGACAAAACTTGAAATCAAAACATTCCGAATACCTGAGCCGAAATATGATCCTGGAATTAATGCTTTGGATATAAAACCTAATTTTAGAATAGAAAACATTTGCATTAGATTAACAGATTTAATATGCTAAATATTTCAAGATCAATCTATTATTTTTTTTCTAAATAACTATCAATTGATTTTTTATGCGTTATTGTCCTAGGATGCCAGTTATGTTTTACTTGTCTATTGTTAAAATACAATATAAGATAAGTTAGAAGCGTAAACAGTGAAATAAGTCAGTACGACCCAATCAATATCAACGGGGAAAAGGAGATATAAAGGATACTAAAGAGATAAACAAGATCATTATTCGAAAACAAACTACAATGTCATCGCCAAAAAAAAAAACCTGAATAATTATTATTATTGTCATTCAGGCTAGAAAAGTTGCCTGTTCACAGACTTAATTGTTTGGCCCAACATAATTTTAGGCATAATTGGGAAATGTCAACTGGAGATAAATAGACTTACTTTGTAGTCAGAGAAACCTTAAAAGATATTTTGACAAATGTCAGAACAAACATGACAAATGAGTATGTAGTGCAGGTCCCCATCAAGATAGCCTTCAACGACCTTATAGCTACACTGCAATGGACACAGCTGCATAATTATTCTGGTACCACGTATCGTTTAGGAAAAGATCCATCCAAGTTTTCGAGCAAAAAGTATTTGATAACAAAGAAAATAACAATCAAAACCAAGGAGTAAACAAAGACTCATAAAACCAAAAAGACATTTACATCAACAGTTATAAATAATAAATAAGAAGCAACACGAACTCAAACAGGGAGTGAAATGGGGTGCTCTGGAAGGGCAAGCATTTCCTGCACCGTATTCAGAATGCAGAAGTTTCTTTTGTTTTGTCTTTAAACTAAACTGATTGCTTCAATTAGCATCTGACCTTTGGAGCGAGTAGACTCTTCTTTTATTTTACGTTTAAGCTGCAATTGTCGATAACGATTGCATTGATGGACTTTAAATTAGTGTGGGCGGTACATCATTAATGAACCACTTATTTGATTGTTCAACAAAATACACATGCCATTTGTGTGTGTGCACAATAATAGATACGGGAAACATCGCATATTTCAGGGTTGTAATAGTGGTTATTTTTCACAAATACTGTATCAAATGTCGCTACGTGTATCTAGTTATTTCCAAATGAAGCGCAAAGAACTTCTTACAGGGCATCTTACTTTAACTATGATTATCACTTGGTGTTTGTTGTGTCGTCGTCTGTTAATAAACTGCTTATTTTACATTAAATAGCGCAACAAGTCGAACATGAGCTATGTCCTTATAAGGCACCTCAGTTTAACTATTCTCGTCACTTGCCGTCCGTTGAGTCGTTGTCTGTTAACACTTTACCTATTTAACATAGTACAGGAACTGCACTTGTTTTAGGGCACCTCAGTTCAGCTGTTCTCCTTATTTGTCGTCTGTTGTGTCGCCGTCTGTTAACATTTTTTACTTATTTAACATAAGATAGTGCAACTATTGGAACAGGAGCTGCTATTCCTTCCAGGGCACCTCAGTTCATCTATTATCATGACTTGCCGTCCGTTGTGTCGTCTGTTAACATTTTACTTTTTTTACATGAAATAGTGCCACTATAAATGCAATCCCTACTATTATCTTAACTTGCCGTCAGTTATGTCGTCTGTTAATAATTTACTTATTTTGCATTTTATACAATCACCAGCGAAGCAGGAGCTGGTTGTCCTGCCAGGGAATCAGAGTTTACTTATCCTCATCATTTGGTGTCCGTTGTGTCGTCGTCTGTTAATTTCTTTTATGTATTTAACATAATATATGCCACATGTGGAGTAGGAGCTGCTAGACCTTCCAGGGCATCTCAATTCATCTATGGCGAGCATTTGACTTCCATTGAGTCGTTGTCTATTAGCAATTTACTTGTACTACATGAGATACATGTAGTGTAATTAATAGAGTAGAGGCTGCTTGTCACTCCAGGGCACCTCATGTCATCTATAACGAGCATTTTGCATCCATTGAGTCGTTTTCTGTTAGCAATTTACTTATTTTACAGAAGACAGTGCCACTAGTGGAGCAGGAGCTGCTCATCCTTCCAGGGCACCTCAATTCATCTATGACAGGCACTTGACGTCCATTGAGTCGTCTGTAAACAATTTACTTATTTTACATGAGATAGTGCCACTAGTGGAGCAGGAGCTGCTCGTCTTTCCAGGGCACCACAGTTTACATATTCTCATCACTTGGCATCGTCAAAAATAACTTATTTTACATAATAAAGTGTCACTTGTGGAGCAGGACCTGCTTGTCCTTCCACGGCTCCACAGTTCAGTTAATATAATCACGAGGCGTCCGTTGTGTCGTCCTCTGTTAACATTTTACTTATTTGAGTAATTTTACTTAGGAGGTGCCACTTGTGGCGTAGGAGCTTCTCGTCCTTCTGTGGCACCTCAGTTCAGCTATTATCATAACTTGGCGTCCATTGTGTCGTCGTATGTTAACATTTTACTTTAAAAAAAAATAAAGTGACACTTTTGGAGATAATAGAGCAGGAGCTGCTCGTCCTTAACATCCAGGGTACCACAAATTGGCTGAGGTCATTACTTTTGGAGTAGGAGCTTCTCGTCTTTCTGGGGCACCTTAGTTCAGCTTTACTCATCATTTTACTTTTTTAGCATAAGGTAGTGCCACTAGTGAAACAGGAGCTGCTCGTCCTTCCAGGGCACCTCAGTTTACATATTCACTTGGAGTCCGCTGTGTCGTTGTCTGTTAACATGTTACTTTAAAAAAAAATAAAGTGACACTTTTGGAGATAATAGAGCAGGAGCTGCTCGTCCTTAACATCCAGGGTACCACAAATTGGCTGAGGTCATTACTTTTGGAGTAGGAGCTTCTCGTCTTTCTGGGGCACCTTAGTTCAGCTTTACTCATCATTTTACTTTTTTAGCATAAGGTAGTGCCACTAGTGAAACAGGAGCTGCTCGTCCTTCCAGGGCACCTCAGTTTACATATTCACTTGGAGTCCGCTGTGTCGTTGTCTGTTAACATGTTACTTAATTTACATACGATAGTGGCCCCAGTGAAACAGGAGCTTCAAAACATTCCAAGGCACACGGGTTAATCATTATCACTTATAACGTTCGTTTTGTCGTCGTCTGTTTAGAAGTTTACATAAGATAATGCCAGTAGTGGAACAGAAGCCTGTTGTCCTTTCAGGGCACCTCATTTGAACTAGGATCATCGCTTGATGTTGGTTGTGTTGTCGTCTATAAACAATTTACTTATTTTACATAACCTAGTGCCAATATTGGAACAGGAACTTCTCGTCCTTATAAGACACACCAGTTGTGCTATTTTCATCACTAGGCGTTTGCTGAGTCGTTGTTTATTAACATTTTACTTGTTTTACACAAGATTGTGCAACTAGTAGAACGGAGGCTGCTCAACTTTATAAGGCACCCCAGTTCAGCAATTTGCATCACTTGACGTTTGTTGTGTCGTCGTCCGTTATCATTTTTACTTATTTTACATGAAATAGTGCCACTATAAATGCATTCTCTACTATTATCTAGAAGAAAAACTATAGATAATCTGACTTGAAAGGAGTGTTCATAATGTTGAGATCGACTATTAATGCATTTACATTTAAGTTGTCGGAAGATTTCTGACGATTAAGAGTAATTGCCCTTAAATGAACATATTTTTTTTGGTCTATTGTTGGCCAACTATCTTGAATACTAGAATAGATAGTAAGAAATGTTGAAATGAGCAGCAAGACAAAATCTAGACTTCTTAGATAGAGGCTAGTCGCCTTCAAACTTCTTCATTCCCTTCACATTCGATGCGTGCATGTCCCAAGTCAGAAAACAGTTATTCAGTGGTAGTCAATTGTTGTTGTGTCCAAATTTGTTTTTGTATTATTTTTTACATAAATAAGGCCGTTAGATATCCCGTTTGAATTGTTTTACTTTTGTCATGCTGGGCCTTTTATTGCTGACTATTCAGTTAGGGCTTTTCTCATTGATTAAGCTGTATGGTGACTGACCTATATATATATATATCAAGGTATCAGGTTTATAATTTAGTACGCTATAGTTTGTTTCTAATTTCTGTGTCATTTAGTCTCTTGAGGAGTGTTCTCATTTGCAACAATACCCCATTTTTTTAATAATATTTACAAATTATACACCTTAACCGAAATCGGGCTGTTTGCCGTTTCATAGATAGTATCACCATTTGTTGCATTTTATCTTGAAGCTATATTAGATAGATGGAAACTTTATCAGAAAAAAAATATCAGCAAGTGCAGATCTGCACAAAAAAAATATCACGCCAAGGAGTCCATTGTTGAAGATGCGACATCGACTCTTCAATTCCTCCCTGTTGTTTTTCGCCTGAGACGAACGTCTCGGAAAAGCACGACCAGGAGATTGCTCGTCCAGCGACGGCGACGTCTTCAGAAATTGTTACGTTTTCTGCTAAAGTTAATTAGTATGAACTTTGAATCGATCTACTTGTGATCAATGATAGTGTGTATGTATTCTATCAGTTGTAATGCTTACGTATAAAAGATTATTATTATGAATTCGCATTACTATCAGCATGATCAGAACATACCAATTTGACAGCTATTTTGAAGACCTGCTCGCTAGGACATAGTCAAGTGACTTTGAATTAATTAGCTATTTCAATGTCAAACATTCTGCTTTAGTTAGTTTGATAGGATCTACTTTTGATAAGTCATTGAAATCGCATCTCTATCAGTTTATATCATTTTGATGACTATTCCGATACTTTGTCACCTTTGACATGATCACGTGACTGAGTTGATAGGCAATTTGCAATGTTATGTTTTTCTGATGAAGTTATATTGATGATAAATATGCACAATAAACAACAATACTTTCTATAAAGTTACATGACTGTCTGTTTATCTCAGTTTGTCGACAATGATCAGGCTCTGTTCAGTAGATGATTGTCTAACAACTAGATTAATAAGCAATGGGATGTTCATCATTTTATGTTGATAGGCGAGACATATCTCTGTGTCAACAGTTTATTTTAATATTCTCCGAAGAAAAAATCAGAAGAATAAACTAAATTCTTTGTCCGTACCAAAGCCAATTGTTTCAATGATAGACAGAATGCCATTACTCGTTTAAAATGGTCCAAAGAAATGATTGATAGTACAATATGGTAAGTCTCGTGCCATGGCAAACATAATTCTAATTATCCAAGCATTAGGTCGGAGAAGTTGCATTTTCAATTAATTGTCAATACAACAACTCCTGTCAAATTGTTGATTCTTAATGACAGTGTAATATAAAATATTCTTAGTGTCCATGGTAAGGCTTCCAATCTTGCATTACGTACTGATCCGCAGCTTTATCTTTTATATTCTATATCATATTAGTAAAGAATGTTAAAAAAGAGGGACGAAAGATACCAAAGGGACAGTCAAACTCATAAATCTAAAACAAACTGACAACGCCATGGCTAAAAATGAAAAAGACAGCACACACGACACAACATAGAAAACTAAAGAATAAACAACACGAACCCCACCAAAAAACTAGGGGTGATCTCAGGTGCTCCGGAAGGGTAAGCAGATCCAGGTACCCGTCGTGTTGCTTATGTGATAACAAATCCGGTAAATAGTCAATTCGGTAGGTCACATTCAGGAAAGGGAAGGGGATTGTAGTTACGACGTAAGGAACATATCATTTGTGATACGGTTATTCCATAACGGTCAACCAACTCGTGATGTGTTAAAATATACGAATTAATAATATTAATTAGTACTAGACCGACACACAGACATTTAACGTGCTGGTTCACAAGGCAACAGTCTGCTGGTAGACATTTCATCCTATCTAGACACATTATACTGGTTAGTACCAGACCGACACACAGACTTTTAACGTGCTAGTTCACAAGGCAACAGTCTGCTGGTAGACATTTCATCCTATCTAGTCACATTATACTGGTTAGTACCGAATCGTTACAGTCATACAATTATTATCTAGTTTCCATTCCAAAATGTTTTTCAGCATCTTCTAATCTCTCAAATACGTATCACCGGATATGTCCATCAACATACTGTCACATGATTAACAAGTGTCGTAAGGTTGAGTGGACTGTGAACCTTCTTATTACTTCAAATGCATCACCGGATATGTTCCATTAACATACTGTCATAGTTTTAATAACAGGTGTCATCAGTTAAGTACTAACTTTTATTCTGAGTTCACCGTTTTTGTTGGGTTGAATGAAAAGTTTTGTCCTGCTTTTTTTAAAAGTTGTAATCTATGTCCTGTCTTTTAATTTTTTACTCTATTCGGTCCTGCCTATTTTTTTTACTAGTTTATCCTGACTTTTTTTACACAAATTGTCATCCAGCCTTTTTTTTTTTACCAAGTTGCTCATCCTGCCTTTTTTTTACTCAAAACTCCTGTCCTGCCTATTTTTTTCAAATTCCATCCTAGCCCCCCCCCCCCTAAAAATCAAATGGTAGCTCCCTTATACTAATAGGGGGAAATCGTTTGCCCTGTGCCATATCCTATAACGACTGTTTTATATCAATCCAAAACGTAAGCGGTAAATAATAATAAAAAGAGACTTGGAATATACACCAATTAGAAAACTACTCAACGACAAAAATACATATAGAGGGTAACATCAAGTATATTAAGTGTTTCTGTGTCTAAACAAGTTGTCAAGCTATAAATCGTCCTGCGTCTTTAAAAGACATGTAGAGGATGAAATCCAGTATATCCAATGTATCCGTGTCTAAAGATGTTGTCAAGCTATAAATCGTCCTGCGTCTATAAAAGAGATGTAGAGGGTATCATCCAGTATATCCAATGTATCCGTGTCTAAACAAGTTGTCAAGCTATAAATCGTCCTGCGTCTATAAAAGAGAGATGTAGAGGGTAACATCCACTATATCCAATGTCTTTGTGTCTACAGAAGTTGTCAAGCTATAAATCGTCCTGAGTCTATAAAAGAGATGGAAGATATTGAAAGGAGAATCAACACTCATAAATCAAAGAGAGACCGACAAAAAGACATCTAGAGGGTAACATCAAAGAGAGGATGATAAAAGCATACCTGTAGAACATAAGTACAGTCACATATAGCTGCTTACATTCACGTCATTTGTTCTCTGGTGGATACCTGTCTCTCTGGCAATCATACCTGTAGAACATACGTACAGTCACCTATAGCTGATTACATCTACATTTATTTGTTCTCTGGTCGATACTTGTCTCTCTGGTTATCATACCTGTAGAACATACGTACAGTCACCTATAGCTGATTACATCTACATTTATTTGTTCTCTGGTGGATACTTGTCTCTCTGGTAATCATACCTGTAGAACATACGTACAGTCACCTATAGCTGATTACATCTACATTTATTTGTTCTCTGGTCGATACTTGTCTCTCTGGTTATCATACCTGTAGAACATACGTACAGTCAACTATAGCTGATTACATCTACGTCATTTGTTCTCTGGTGGATACCTGTCTCTTTGGTAATTATACCTGTAGAACATAATTACAGTCACCGATAGCTGCTTACATCTACGTCATTTGTTCTCTGGTGGATACTTGTCTCTCTGGTTATCATACCTGTAGAACATACGTACCGTCACCTATAGCTGCTTACATCTACGTCATTTGTTCTCTGATGGACACTTGTCTCTCTGGTTATCATACCTGTAGAACATACGTACAGTCACCTATAGCTGATTACATCTACGTCATTTGTTCTCTGGTGGACACGTGTCTCTCTGGTGATTATACCTGTAGAACATACGTACAGTCACCTATAGCTGATTAAAAAAACGTCATTTGTTCTCTGGTGGACACTTGTCTCTCTGGTGATTATACCTGTAGAACATACGTACAGTCACCTATAGCTGATTACATCTACGTCATTTGTTCTCTGGTGGACACTTGTCTCTCTGGTGATTATACCTGTAGAACATACGTACAGTCACCTTTAACTGCTTACATCTACGTTATTTGTTCTCTGGTCGATACTTGTCTCTCTGGTTATCATACCTGTAGAACATACGTACAGTCACCTATAGCTGCTTAAATCCACGTCATTTGTTCTCTGCTGGATACTTGTCTCTTTTGGAAACATACCTGTAGAACATACGTACAGTCACATATAGCTGCTTACATCTACGTCATTTGTTCTCTGGTGGACACTTGTCTCTTTGGTGATCATACCTGTAGAACATACGTACAATCACATATAGCTGCTAATATCTACGTCATTTGTTCTCTGGTGGATACTTGTCTCTCTGGTAATCATACCTGTAGAACATTAGTACAGTCACCGATAGCTGCTTACATCTACGTCATTTGTTCTCTGGTAGATACTTGTCTCTCTGGTAATAATACCTGTAGAACATAAGTAGTCACATATAGGTGCTTACATCTACGTCATTTGTTCTCTGATGGACACTTGTCTCTTTGGTAAGTAGACATGTAGAACATAAGTACAGTCATCTATAGCTGCTTACATCTACGTCATTTGTTCTCTAGTGGATACTTGTCTCTTTGGTTATCATACATGTAGAACATAAGTACAGTCACGTATAGCTGCTTACATCTACGTCATTTGTTCTCTGATGGACACTTGCCTCTTTGGTAATTATACCTGTAGAACATAAGTAGTCACATATAGGTGCTTACACCTCATCATTTGTTCTCTGGTGGATACTTGTCTCTCTGGCAATCATACCTGTAGAAAATAAGTACAGTCACCTATAGCTGCTTACATCTACGTCATTTTTTCTCTGGTGGATACTTGTCTCTCTGGAAATCATACCTGTAGAACATTAGTACAGTCCCCTATATCTGCTTAAATCTACGTCATGTGTTCTCTGGTGGATACCTGTCTCTTTGGTAATTATACATGTAGAACATACATACAGTCACCTAGAGCTGCTTTAATCTACGTCATGTTTTCTCTGGTGGATACCTGTCTCTTTGGTAATTATACCTGTAGAACATAAGTACAGTCACCTATAGCTGCTTACATCTACGTCATTTGTTCAGATTTTTTAACGTAGCGCCCTTCGATACCTTGCGCAAAAGAAGCGCATGTTTCTCCCCTTCAAGACCTTCATGTATAATAGTTATACCCCGTGACACCCCTCATTATTTTTTTCTAGAAGCCCTTGAATAGGCCGACCCAGTTTCTACATATATGTATGTTAGTTCAATTAAACAATGACATCAAAGGTGCTATATTTTACAGGGTAGGACTACTTTTACATACGTTCTAAATTGAGTTGGGTGCCCTACACCTACAAATGATCCGTTGATAGCTGCAGAGTTACTGTGGTACTGAATATTAGACCAAAAAGAGATGTGACTTGTTTTGTTGACCGTTATGGAATAACCGTTTCACAAATGATATCGGATATGTTCCTTACGTCGTAACTACAATCCCCTTCCCTTTCATGAATGTGACCTACCGAATTAGACTATTTACCGGATTTGTAATCACATAAGCAACACGACGGGTGCCACATGTGGAGCAGGATCTGCTTACCCTTCCGGAACACCTGGGATCACCCCTAGTTTTTGGTGGGGTTCGTGTTGTTTATTCTTTAGTTTTCTAAACCAATTTCACGTGAATTTAAATTCATGTGAATCTCACGTGAAATTCACATGAATTCACCTCAAACGAGCTTATACGTGAAACTCACGTGAAATCAGTTTTTGTGAGTTTCATGTGAATCTCATGTGAATTTCACATACAATTTTTAAATTAATTCTTATATTCTTAAATAAATAACATAGTCAATTAAGTCAATCAAATTTAATCATCATCCTCTGGAAGTTAATCTTCTGAATTGTAAACTGCATATATTGCATACGTACAAGGTATTAAAGCCTCTTTGAAAAATTGTCAAACATTTTCGCTGAGCCGAGCGAGGCGAAACAAATTCGACGAAGAGTCTTGGGTTCTCTGAAGGCCCCAAGAAGCTATAGAAAAAATGGCGAAAATCATGCATTATGCGCGTTTCCCAGACCCTTCCTTAATCTGAAACGCAAGTTCTGATGGATGTTTTGACAATATTCTGGTCTCAAAGCAAAATATATAGATTTAGTGTAAGACTTTTAACTTTTAGGGACAACATCAAAAGACCAATATGTAGTACAAAGCAAAAAATGTTTCAGTTTGCAGAAAACCTTTTATACTTGTCAATTATGTTTTTTTCCCCAATCAAGTTAAGAGGGGGCTGATCATCATTGACATAACTATGTTAAGTCAGTTTTTATAACACATTTCAATTACAGCTTGATGTAGTTCCTAACTGGGATACAATTTAAAGTAGTTTGTAAAAGGTCCTTAAATATAATAAAACTCAAGTTTAAAACATAATTACTAAATTACAAATAGAATACAACACTAAGAGAATAGTATGGAACGCCATCACTGCCTTATAAGAAAAAACTACTATGACATGATGCTTTTGTTTTAAAATTTCCAACATGAGGCATTTGCCTCAATGTAGTTACGGCCCTGTAATAAAAGTGAGGTAAATGTTCACGAGACAGTATACCTCAAGTGAAATGAAACCCATTTTCAAATACATTAATATTTATATTATTAAAAGATTTGGGAAGTTTTTCCCGAAAAAAATATGAAAAAGACGAATTTTGGAAGAATCTGGTGCAATCTCATACTTCAGAACAGCATTTATAAAATGGCTTAAAAGACCTGCCAAGTTAATTTCAATACAATGGAAGTCAGGTTATTTATTTTCATACTACCACAGAACAAACCATTCATTTTTGTTATTATCAAGGCTGAGTTATTTATTTTCAAAATCCTCCTGCCCCCCCCCCCCTCCCTGAATATCAAATGGTCGTCCCCTTACTCTTGGTTTGTCTACCATTTATTGGTAAAGGCAGAGTCGTCCACCTAATGCTCACAGAGGCGGGTCGGATTTGGCCATATTTGATTTCCACAATATTCAATACAAAGCATAGATTCTGTATTTCATAAAGCAAATCATATAATGACCCCGCCGAATTTGTTGAAAAAAATTCCCTGTATCACGTAATTCGAATTCTGAATATATACACGTAATTGGTTTTTTTTTGTTTTGTTTTTTTATAACATTGTGTCTTAATCATATTGAATCAATTGTAATCATTTGTATGTAATTAATGTTGATTGTTCTGCTCCTTGTGGGCGCTTAAATTAGCAATAAAATATATATATTTGTTACGTCATGATTCCGTTTATTTTTTACGGAATTCGAAGTCTATCCAAACGGAAATAGTACGGAAGCGTATTAGGGACATAGAAAAAATAAAATTGGCAGTGAACTTTTTTTTTCAAAGTCGAAATTTTGACTTTTCAAATCTCGAAATTTTGACTTTAACTTGAAATTTTGACTTTACAAATCCCGAAATTTTGGCTTAAACTTGAAATTTTGACTTTCTAAAATCTTGAAATTTCGACTTTTTGAAAAGTCGAAATTTTGACTTATTTAAAACTCGAAATTTCGACTTATTTAAAACTCGTAATTTCGACTTGTTTTAGACTCGAAATTTTGACTTATTTTTAACTCAAAATTTCAACTTTTTTAAAACTCGAAATTTCGACTTATTTTGAACACGAAATTTCGACTTATTTTAAACTCGAAATTTCGACTTATTTTAAACTAAAAAATTCGACTTTTTTTTTTAAATCGAAATTTCGACTGTTGAAATCTCGAAATTTTGACTCTTTCTAAGTACTTTTAAAACTTCGATGTTAGTGTTCAAACACAGTTATAACAATTTTAGAAGAAGTAGACATCACGGTGGGTATGGTTGTCCTGCGAGAGAACGTACTGTGCTGGTGATTCGGTCCTGACGGGTGCTGGTGATCAATGAAAAAATGTAAACAAAGACGAAAATGATGATTTTTGACGTTTTCACTTATAAAAAATGGAAGAAAACAGTTGAGATTTTTTAATTTTGTTTCTTATTGGTTCATATATAAACCATTGAAAAGTTGACCCTCTAAACTGTTTCAGTAAGCGTAACACTAAAATGCTCATTTTCAGAAAATCTCGAACTGAAAAATTAAAACAAAAATGCTCATAGAGTCCGCTTTCTATACCGCAATCCACACGACAAAACTATTTTGTAAAAAAACATTGCAATTTATAAACATTTAGCATTTTCTCAATTTACTCATGTCCTGATACTGTGCTGGTGGTCCTGTCATTGTGTTGGTGGGTCCTGATACGGTGCTGGTGATTTTGGATTAGAAGTTGGTCATATTTGAAACAAATGTTATAAAATCAATAAAATTGGGCAGCTAATTGTTGTCAATAGGATCTATTACTCCTATTTAGCTCTTGTGCATCCATTTGGCTGTTTAATATGTGTTTTCAAATGATCGTAACTTGTATAACATAATTACATAAAAGGGCAACATCTTTCGTCCAATATCAGAGAACAATATATAGTATCTAAAATAAGAATAGTTTTATTAAGATATTAAATGCCCCTTACATTGATGCCTCAACAATGATCAAAGTCCATGCCGCATAGACATGTTTGTCAGCGCTCCGCATACCCCTCCCCACTTCCACCCAACCAACCCTCCTCATTTCTTCCTTCATTGTTACAGTGGTGTACCAACACAACAATTTATCACATTAAATAATTACACAAAGACACACATTATTGAACAACGAATGCTCGCAGGGACTGAAAGCTAGTTCAATGCCGCATTTTCAACTAATAGATAAACCATGTTCTCATATACAAAAATCTCAATCGTGTCGATTAAAAGTCTCAAAACTTAAGTTCACATTTTAATGTTTGATGAAGCAGAACTTTAAAAGTGTGCAGTGAATCTTGTGCTCACAACAGTTATTGTCATAATTATGTTTACATGAGACTTATAAAGGAATTAAGAAGGTACCAAGAAATGTTTTACAGTTCAATTTAATTATCATGAATGGAAGGTGAATGGAAACTGTGCAGGGTCAAAATCTTAAATTGCTTATAAATGTTGCTGGACCCAGTTTCGTTATCTGATCTGAATGTTCTGAAATGTGCAAGGTGGAAAGACATTTTAATTTTTTTTACTTGGAAAGTTTTGCCCTAATTGCTTGAACTTTTGCAATATTAAAGCCGATTTCAATGAGTGTGAAGACAAAGGGAATATCTTTGGTTATATTGCTTGATGAACAGAAAAGTCATAGTTAGGTTATGTAAACTACCCTACTTTAAAAGTAGACTAGTCCGACAAATGACACATCTTTCTGTCTGTAGGACCAGGCTACTTTGAAAGGAGGGTAGTATACCCTTACATAACAATGACTTCACGGATTAGCTAACACGCAAGCTAACCAAAGATATTACCTTTGCCTACATACTCAATGGAATCGGTTGTAACTAAAAACTCATATACATTTTAACAGACAGTGGTCATGTTTGTTGATGAATATTGTTTTTCCTAGATTCACTCTTGAAAAATCATTTGGTAACATTTGGTCAAGTAATTTCAGAAAAGATCTTTTTGTAATTGCGGACGCCAAGACAATACATGAACCTCACACGACCCCTCGACACAGGTGAGCTTATATATGATCTTATAGCCATTCGGGTTGATAACCAGTTGAAATTAAGCCAGTTTTTTGTGTGTGTATATTTGTATTGTTTTAAACTGTTATGACCTTTTAAAGTTAAATGTAGGTGTTTAATCTTATATACTTGTTTTATACTCAATTGGTAGTATGAAGCTACGAAATATTTTAATTTTTGAAATTGACATATTCTAGTCTGCCCTTTCATAAAATAGTGATTTTTTTTAGTGTTCTATCGAACTTTCGAAAATAAATACCTGAAAACCATTCAGACAAAAAAAATATGTTGAAAATTTTTACAGATACAGCAAGTGAGTCTTAATAGCTATAAGATACATTTTCTTTTAAAATACAACTTTTAAATCTTACGGGAAACTATTCAAAGCTTAAAACTTTCACTGTAACCTCGCTCTAACTTATCCCCCCCCCCCCAAAAAAAACAAAAAAACAACACCAAACAAACAAACCCGCAATACTATTGTCATTCTTATAGTCAGCACTAAATTGTTCACAAACAAATGTGTTTTAAGCTGCTAAAGACATATGATTCAAACGCTCAGAAAGTCCTTTGTTCTATATTTTGGCTCTCCATTTTTATGCAAAACCTTTTATATTTTTATTTTATGGGTTATTGTTGAAGGTCGTACCGTACACACATACTTCCTTTGGTTTCTTATGGAAATTTGTCCATTGACAACAAACATACCACATCATCTACTTTATATAAGTATTGTATAAATTACAACGTATTTTGGTGATCTTGCAAAATGATCGTAATCCCGAAAATCGTAAACATATTTTCTTATTTTAAAAGGGGGCAAAAAGGGTTCCATTATCAGGCCAATAAATAAGATTACAGTTAATTTAAAAAAAAATAAAAAAAAAATAGGGGTATTTTTACTCTCATAATAACAGTAAACAGATTCACAACAATGTCAATTTCAAGAAAGCAGACAACAGTTAATTAGTCAATAACAGTACAGCATCAATGATCTTGAATATATGCCACTTTTAACTAAAATATAAAGGAACAGAACCAGGACCGTTTTTCTTATCACCAGCACAGCGTCAGGACAATTCCGTTTAACGAACTTGCACGACTTTTGCAATATAATATTGTTGTTATATACTTTGCATGGTACTTATGACGCATCAGAGAAAAATTAAGCAACAAAACAGTCGTTTTATTGCCGTTCTGATACAATGTAAACAAACCCACCAGCACAGAATCAGGACCCACCAGCACCTGACAGGACCAAATCACCAGCACAGAACGTTCTCTCGCAGGACAACCATACCCATCGTGACCTAAATCATTCCAATTTCTTATTTCTTACTGTTTTACATGTGAAATACGGGGAAATTTGAAATAACTTTACCTGAACGAAACTTCTATTCATGTTACGAATCAGATACTTAAAATCAGACGGTTGAATTATCATCTATGATAAACATGTATTCTAAGGAAGTTCTAATGTATGCTACCTATGAGGAATAGCGTAGTTTCGATGTAAGTTGGCAATGTTCTAAACTAGTAAATTCATTGTGAATATCTAAACCAAGAGAAGAAAGAATTCTTTTTTTTTCTATTTGAAGACGGAGCGAGATCGAATTCAGGTTCGGTCTTAATTTGTTATAGAATTATTAAAAAACATTTAATAACTTTTTACATATTTATATTTTTTGATGTTTTTAATAATTCTATAAAAAAGGAAGCTCAAAGTCCAAAAACTATTATAAAACCATGCCGTCCTACTAACCGTAACTAATATCGGTTGCAGAACTTTATATAAGATTTTATAAAAAGTACAGAAAGATATGATAGTGTACAAAACCATTTACAGAAAGACAAAAGAGACATTTTAGTGATTGCTCTAAACTACTAGTTAACAGAAGGACGAAAGAGAGATTTCAGTGATTGCTTTAAACTACTTGTTAATAGAAAGACAAAAGAGACATTTCAGTGATTGCTCTAAACTACTAGTTAACAGAAAGACAAAAGAGACATTTCAATGAATTCTTCAAACTACTAGTTAACAGAAAGAGAAAAGAGACATTTCAGTGATTGCTCTGAACTACTAGTTAACAGAAAGACAAAAGAGACATTTCAGTGATTGCTCTAAACTACTAGTTAACAGAAAGACAAAAGAGATATTTCAGTGATTGCTCTGAACTATTAGTGAACAGAAAGACAAAAGAGACATTTCAGTGATTGCTCTAAACTACTAGATAACAGAAAGGCAAAAGAGATATTTCAGCGATTGCTCTGAAATACTAGTTAACAGAAAGACAAAAGAGACATTTCAGTGATTGCTCTAAACTACTAGTTAACAGAAAGACAAAAGAGACATTTCAGTGATTGCTCTTAATTATTAGTTAACAGAAAAACAAAAGAGACATTTTAGTGATTGCTATAAACTACTAGTTAACAGAAAGACAAAAAAGACATTTCAGTGATTGCTCTAAACTACTAGTTAACAGAAAGACAAAAGAGATATTTCAGTGATTGCTCTTAACTACTAGTTAACAGAAAGACAAAAGAGACATTTCAGTGATTGCTCTAAACTATAAGTTAACAGAAGGACAAAAGTGACATTTCAGTGATTGCTCTTAACTACTAGTTAACATAAAGACAAAAGAGACATTTCAGTGATTGCTCTAAACTACTAGTTAACAGAAAAACAAACGAGACATTTCAGTGATTGCTCTTAACTACTAGTTAACAGAAAGACAAAAGAGATATTTCAGTGATTGCTCTAAACTGCAAGTTAACAGAAAGACAAAAGAGACATTTCAGTGATTGCTCTGAACTATTAGTTAACAGAAAGACAAAAGAGACATTTCAGTGATTGCTCTTAACTACTAGTTAACAGAAAGACAAAAGAGATATTTTAGTGATTGCTCTAAACTACTAGTTAACAGAAAGACAAAAGAGACATTTTAATGATTGCTCTGAACTACTTGTTAACAGAAAGACAAAAGAGACATTTCAGTGATTGCTCTAAACTACAAGTTAACAGAAAAACATAAGAGACATTTTAGTGATTGCTCTCAACTACTAGTTAACAGAAAGACGAAAGAGACATTTCAGTGATTACTCTTAACTACAAGTTAACAGAAAAACATAAGAGACATTTTAGTGATTGCTCTCAACTACTAGTTATTAGAAAGACAAAAGAGATATTTCAGTGATTGCTCTAAACTGCAAGTTAACAGAAAGACAAAAGAGACATTTCAGTGATTGCTCTTAACTACTAGTTAACAGAAAGACAAAAGAGATATTTTAGTGATTGCTCTAAACTACTAGTTAACAGAAAGACAAAAGAGACATTTTAATGATTGCTCTAAACTACTTGTTAACAGAAAGACAAAAGAGACATTTCAGTGATTGTTCTAAACTACTAGTTAACAGAAAAACATAAGAGACATTTTAGTGATTGCTCTAAACTATAAGTTAACAGAAGGACAAAAGAGATATTTCAGTGATTGCTTTAAACTACTTGTTAACAGAAAGACAAATGTGACAATTTAGTGATTGCTCTTAACTATTAGTTAACATAAAGACAAAAGAGATATTTCAGTAATTGCTCTTAACTACTTGTTAACAGAAAGACAAAAGAGACATTTCAGTGATTGCTCTGAACTACTAGTTAACAGAAAGACAAAAGAGACATTTCAGTGTTTGCTCTGAACTATTAGTTAACATAAAGACAAAAGAGACATTTCAGTGATTGCTCTAAACTACTTGTTAACAGAAAGACAAAAGAGACATTTCAGTGATTGCTCTAAACTACTTGTTAACAGAAAGACAAAAGAGACATTTCAGTGATTGCTCTAAACTACTTGTTAACAGAAAGACAAAAGAGACATTTCAGTGATTGCTCTAAACTACTAGTTAACAGAAAGACAAAAGAGACATTTCAGTGATTGCTCTAAACTACTAGTTAACAGAAAGACAAAAGAGACATTTTAATGATTGCTCTAAACTACTAGTTAACAGAAAGACAAAAGACATGTCAGTGAATGATCTTAACTATAAATTAGCGACTTGATGTGTATCCCAAAAAAGCCATAGCTCATAGTCGCTTTTCTGTTGCTAAAGTTAAACTGTTGTGAGTGGTTGGATGATTGATATATTCATTAATTGATGAACTTGACGGAAAAGGGGGAGGAGGGGGATGTTGGTGGGGGGTGTCCATAGAACCTGACAAAATCAAATGTAAGATTATATCAACCAACACAACGAGGTTGAAAACATCTGTCATATTTCTGACTTGGTACAGGCAGGAGAAAATGGTGGGTTAAACCGGATTTTAAACGCATTTCATTCCCAAATTAACTAATTTGTTATAACAAACATGACCAAAGCGTGGACGAGTATATAAAGCTCCAAATCGACACGACTCAAAACAAGAAGTAAACGAAAATTTAAGATTCAAATATCTACCTACAACACTAAATTCTCCAAATGATATAAAACATTAAGATATGACCTAGACAACTTCAAACGGAGTTGCTGATATGATACAGGTATATAAATATGTGTCGGGATTCAACGTATTTTTCGAAATCACAATCAGTAAGGCTTACAAAAGGTACATAAACTAACATGTGTCGGGACCGCTAGGAGTCAAGGAAGTATATTTAGATCTCATTTCCGCCTTAAAATCACAATCAGTGGGGCTTACAAAAGGTACATAAAAGAACAGTTGTCGAGGATCGTTTAGAGTTAAACTTGTATATTTAGATCTCATCTTCCCGTTAAATCTCAATCAATTGGTTTACAGAAGATACTGTAAAGAACATGTGTCAGAAATCCATTGCGTTAAATAGTTTTCTTATATCTCCTTTCCACCTTTAAATCTCGATTAGTGCACTAACAAACAGTTCATTAAAGAACATGGGTCGGGACCCCTCGGGCTTAAACTGGTATTTCGCTTTAAAATTTTAATCAATGGAGCTAACAAAATTTACATCATTGAAAAGGGATCTTTCGGGTTTCAACTAGAATCTTAAGATCTAATTTCCGCCTATCAATCTCCATCAATAGGGCTAGCAAAAGGTACATCTAACACCATGTGCATGCAAAAAGGCACATCATTCTATAAAAACGTTATAATAGATAACACAAACTTAACTTTATGAAGGTTTGTTTATTTGTCTGAGCGCACTGCAATCGGTATTACGAACTAATAATGGTTTCGAAAATTGTATTGAGTTCAGAAAACCTTTTTTTAATTTCTGCTAACAACGTCTTTTGTCTAAATTATACCTGTAGAACATACGTACAGTCACTTATAGCGTCTTACATCTTCGTCATTTGTTCTCTGGTGGATACTTGTCTCTCTGGCAATCATACCTGTAGAACATAAGTACAATCACCTATAGCGGCTTACACCTACGACATTTGTTCTCTGGTGGATACTTGTCTCTCTGGTAATCATACCTGTAGAACATAAGTACAGTCACCCTTAGCTGTTTACATATACGACATTTGTTCTCTGGTGGATACTTGTCTCTCTGGTAATCATACCTGTAGAACATAAGTACAGTCACCTTTAGCTGTTTACATCTACGTCGTTTGTTCTCTGATGGATACTTGTCTCTCTGGCAATCATACCGGTAGAACATAAGTACAGTCACCTTTAGCTGTTTACATCTACGTCATTTGTTCTCTGGTGGATACTTGTCTCTCTGGTAATCATACCTGTAGAACATAAGTACAGTCACCTTTAGCTGTTTACATCTACGTCATTTGTTCTCTGGTGGATACTTGTCTCTCTGGTAATCATACCTGTAGAACATAAGTACAGTCACCTTTAGCTGTTTACATCTACGTCATTTGTTCTCTGGTGGATACTTGTCTCTCTGGTAATCATACCTGTAGAACATAAGTACAGTCACTTATAGCTGTTTACATCTACGTCATTTGTTCTCTGGTGGATACTTGTCTCTCTGGTAATCATACCTGTAGAACATAAGTACAGTTACCTATAGCTGTTTACATCTACGACATTTGTTCTCTGGTGGATACTTGTCTCTCTGGTAATCATACCTGTAGAACATAAGTACAGTCACCTTTAGCTGTTTACATCTACGTCATTTGTTCTCTGGTGGATACTTGTCTCTCTGGTAATCATACCTGTAGAACATAAGTACAGTCACCTATAGCTGCTTACACCTACGTCATTTGTTCTCTGGTGGATACTTGTCTCTCTGGTAATCATACCTGTAGAACATAAGTACAGTTACCTATAGCTGTTTACATCTACGACATTTGTTCTCTGGTGGATACTTGTCTCTCTGGTAATCATACCTGTAGAACATAAGTACAGTCACCTTTAGCTGTTTACATCTACGACATTTGTTCTCTGGTGGATACTTGTCTCTCTGGCAATCATACCTGTAGAACATAAGTACAGTCACCTATAGCTGCTTACACCTACGTCATTTGTTCTCTGGTGGATACTTGTCTCTCTGGTAATCATACCTGTAGAACATAAGTACAGTTACCTATAGCTGTTTACATCTACGACATTTGTTCTCTGGTGGATACTTGTCTCTCTGGTAATCATACCTGTAGAACATAAGTACAGTCACCTTTAGCTGTTTACATCTACGTCATTTGTTCTCTGGTGGATACTTGTCTCTCTGGTAATCATACCTGTAGAACATAAGTACAGTCACCTTTAGCTGTTTACATCTACGTCATTTGTTCTCTGGTGGATACTTGTCTCTCTGGTAATCATACCTGTAGAACATAAGTACAGTCACCTTTAGCTGTTTACATCTACGTCATTTGTTCTCTGGTGGATACTTGTCGCTTTGGTAATCATACCTGTAGAACATAAGTACAGTCACCTTTAGCTGTTTACATCTACGTCATTTGTTCTCTGGTGGATACTTGTCTCTCTGGTAATCATACCTGTAGAACATAAGTACAGTCACCTTTAGCTGTTTACATCTACGTCATTTGTTCTCTGGTGGATACTTGTCTCTCTGGCAATCATACCTGTAGAACATAAGTACAGTCACCTTTAGCTGTTTACATCTACGTCATTTGTTCTCTGGTGGATACTTGTCTCTCTGGTAATCATACCTGTAGAACATACGTACAGTTACCTATAGCTGTTTACATCTACGTCATTTGCTCATTGTTGGATACTTGTCTCTCTGGCAATCATACCTGTAGAACATAAGTACAGTCACTTATAGCGTCTTACATCTACGTTATTTGTTCTCTGGTGGATACTTGTCTCTCTGGTAATCATACCTGTAGAACATAAGTACAGTCACCTTTAGCTGTTTACATCTACGTCATTTGTTCTCTGGTGGATACTTGTCTCTCTGGCAATCATACCTGTAGAACATAAGTACAGTCACCTTTAGCTGTTTACATCTACGTCATTTGTTCTCTGGTGGATACTTGTCTCTCTGGCAATCATACCTGTAGAACATAAGTACAGTCACCTTTAGCTGTTTACATCTACGTCATTTGTTCTCTGGTGGATACTTGTCTCTCTGGCAATCATACCTGTAGAACATAAGTACAGTCACCTTTATTTGTTTACATCTACGTCATTTGTTCTCTGGTGGATACTTGTCTCTCTGGCAATCATACCTGTAGAACATAAGTACAGTCACCTTTAGCTGTTTACATCTACGTCATTTGTTCTCTGGTGGATACTTGTCTCTCTGGCAATCATACCTGTAGAACATAAGTACAGTCACCTTTAGCTGTTTACATCTACGCCATTTGTTCTCTGGTGGATACTTGTCTCTCTGGTAATCATACCTGTAGAACATAAGTACAGTCACCTTTAGCTGTTTACATCTACGTCATTTGTTCTCTGGTGGATACTTGTCTCTCTGGCAATCATACCTGTAGAACATAAGTACAGTCACTTATAGCGTCTTACATCTTCGTCATTTGTTCTCTGATGGATACTTGTCTCTCTGGCAATCATACCTGTAGAACATACGTACAGTTACCTATAGCTGTTTACATCTACGCCATTTGTTCTCTGATGGATACTTGTCTCTCTGGCAATCAAACCTGTAGAACATAAGTACAGTCACCTATAGCTGCTTATATCTACGTCATTTGTTCTCTGGTGGATACTTGTTTCTTTGGTAATTATACCTGTAGAACATAAGTACAGTCACCTATAGCTGCTTACATCTACGTCATTTGTTCTCTGATGGATACTTGTCTCTCTGGCAATCAAACCTGTAGAACATAAGTACAGTCACCTTTAGCTGTTTACATCTACGCCATTTGTTCTCTGATGGATACTTGTCTCTCTGGCAATCAAACCTGTAGAACATAAGTACAGTCACCTATAGCTGCTTATATCTACGTCATTTGTTCTCTGGTGGATACTTGTTTCTTTGGTAATTATACCTGTAGAACATAAGTACAGTCACCTATAGCTGCTTACATCTACGTCATTTGTTCTCTGGTGGATACTTCTCTCTCTGGCAATTATACCTGTAGAACATAAGTACAGTCACTCATAGCGTCTTACATCTACGTCATTTGTCTTCGGGTGGATACTTGTCTCTCTGGTAATCATACCTGTAGAACATAAGTACAGTCACCTATAGCTGCTAACATCTACGTCATTTGTTCTCTGGTTGATACTTGTCTCTCTGGTTATCATACCTGTAGAACATACGTACAGTCACCTTTAGCTGATTACATCTACGTCGTTTGTTCTCTGGTGGATACTTGTCTCTCTGGTAATCATACCTGTAGAACATAAGTACAGTCACCTATAGCTGCTAACATCTACGTCATTTGTTCTCTGGTTGATACTTGTCTCTCTGGCAATCATACCTGTAGAACATACGTACAGTCATCTTTAGCTGCTTACATCTACGTTATTTGTTTTCTGGTGGACACTTGTCTCTCTGACAATCATACCTGTAGAACATACGTACTGTCACCTATAGCTGCTTACATCTACGTCATTTGTTCTCTGGTGGATACTTGTCTCTCTGGCAATCATACCTGTAGAACATACGTACAGTCATCTTTAGCTGCTTACATCTACGTTATTTGTTTTCTGGTGGACACTTGTCTCTCTGGTTATCATACCTGTAGAACATAAGTACAGTCACCTATAGCGTCTTACATCTTCGTCATTTGTTCTCTGGTGGATACTTGTCTCTCTGGTAATCATACCTGTAGAACATAAGTACAGTCACTTATAGCGTCTTACATCTACGTCATTTGTTCTCTGGTGGATACTTGTCTCTCTGGTAATCATACCTGTAGAACATAAGTACAGTCACCTATAGCTGTTTACATCTACGTCATTTGTTCTCTGGTTGATACTTGTCTCTCTGGCAATCATACCTGTAGAACATACGTACAGACATCTTTAGCTGCTTACATCTACGTCATTTGTTCTCTGGTGGACACTTGTCTCTCTGGTAATCATACCTGTAGAACATAAGTACAGTCACTTATAGCGTCTTACATCTACGTCATTTGTTCTCTGGTGGATACTTGTCTCTCTGGCAATCATACCTGTAGAACATACGTACAGTCACCTTTAGCTGTTTACATCTACGTCATTTGTTTTCTGGTGGACATTTGTCTCTCTGGCAATCATACCTGTAGAACATACGTACAGTCACCTTTAGCTGTTTACATCTACGTCATTTGTTTTCTGGTGGATACTTGTCTCTCTGGCAATCATACCTGTAGAACATAAGTACAGTCACCTATAGCGTCTTACATCTTCGTCATTTGTTCTCTGGTGGATACTTGTCTCTCTGGTAATCATACCTGTAGAACATAAGTACAGTCACTTATAGCGTCTTACATCTACGTCATTTGTTCTCTGGTGGATACTTGTCTCTCTGGCAATCATACCTGTAGAACATAAGTACAGTCACTTATAGCGTCTTACATCTTCGTCATTTGTTCTCTGGTGGATACTTGTCTCTCTGGTAATCATACCTGTAGAACATAAGTACAGTCACTTATAGCGTCTTACATCTTCGTCATTTGTTCTCTGGTGGATACTTGTCTCTCTGGTAATCATACCTGTAGAACATAAGTACAGTCACCTATAGCTGTTTACATCTACGCCATTTGTTCTCTGATGGATACTTGTCTCTCTGGTAATCATACCTGTAGAACATAAGTACAGTCACTTATAGCGTCTTACATCTACGTCATTTGTTCTCTGGTGGATACTTGTCTCTCTGGCAATCATACCTGTAGAACATACATACAGTCCCGCGTCAGGTAAAAGTCTTGGGTAAAGGTAGTTTTTGCTAAAGTTTAATTCCAATCAACTTGAAACTAAGTACACATGTTTGCTATGGTATGATTTTTCTAATTTTAATGCCAAATTAAAGTTTTGATCCCAATTAAACGATCCACTGAACATAGAAAATGATAGTGCGAGTGGGACCTTCGTTTACTATGGACAAATTCTTGTATATGTTAAAAATTATTTACAATTCGTTGTGTTAATTTTGAATCTATAATTGCCATTGGTTATAGTCCAAACCAGTAACTTTAGTTTGTCATTAAAAGGAGCCGTCGTGGGGTAAAGGAATCGATCGACAAAACACCTTATGTGCGAATTTCGTTAATGAAAATGAAATAATTAAATTTTAGAGATGTTCAGGTACAATATTAAAATACGTAAAGGGTTCTGTGGAACCCTGGTTCTCGACTGGGCTTTCTTCCCTCACATTGTGAATCTATCTTTATCAGTCCATTACAGGATTTAAATAAAATTCAACATTATCTTTATATATTTGTTCTTGATCTGCAATATTAGATCATATTAACTTCTGCCAAAATTTCATAACAATCTATATAGGTTTATAAACTCATCATGTAAAACAAAATTCTAGATCGTCTGTTAATTGCGTAAAGATAAGTCCATTTGCCAGTATGATACTGAAAAATGAACGAACATTTTGTCTTGCATTAGACATAAAATCATAAAAAGCTTCTGAAAATATCTAAAATTTCATAAAATTCAATAAAGGTTTGACAAAGTAACTGACGTGTTACAAACTTCAAACCCAGATTTTCCATGCCCTCTTATGTAATAATATTGTATTTTTACTGGATGAGAGAAATGGTATTTTTTTGCAAATTTTTCTATATACTGAGATTTTTCTCTGCCGGTGTTTTTGTCATTAGGGAATCCCATTTGTGACTTCTACTCTATTTGCTAGCAAATCTCACAACGTCGGGAAAAACCAAAGAGCATTCGGTGGAATTAAACAAATATATCGTACTTACAAGGGGTATTTGACAAAAATACCCGTTGAAAGGTAAGAAAAATCCCCTCGCTTAACGGATCTGGAAATTTGTTTACTTCTGAACCGGTATGTTTGGCAAATACAACTTGTAAGCATGATATATTTGTATGAAATTTCACCATTATGCACGCTTTTGATCAGAAACAGTTTCACGGTGTTTATATATCTCAACTTGTACGATTCGCTCGTGTATGTAACAATGTTTTAGATTTTAACGAGAGAAATTTATGTATTACTGAAAAATTATTACACCAGGGTTTTCGATATCACAAACTAGTCAAAACATTTACTAAATTTTATCATCGGTATAAAGACATCATTCGTAAATATAGCTCAACATGCAGACTTTTTATACGTTCAGGTATTTCACATCCAATTTTTTATGGAAATATTCTTTATAAAGCACAAAGGTGTCAGTATTCACCTCATAAACTTACAAAACCTTTGAATAGACTTATTAAGAAGGGATATAATTACGATACTGTTGTCAAGTCATTAAAGATTGCATATTTTGGCGTTAATATTGAGTCACTGATAAGGTCTTTGCGTCGGAACTAAACACATTTATTCTAAAAATAGTTGTTGGCATGACACGGGTTATGTTCTTTTCATATATGTTATGATGGTATGATACTAAACCCCTTACGGGAAGGATTGTGCCTGATGTTCATATGATGAAATCATAATCTTTCAGTCAGTTTAATTGAAGTCTGGAGCTGGCATGTCAGTTAACTGCTAGTAGTCTGTTGTTATTTATGTATTATTGTCATTTTGTTTATTTTCTTTGGTTACATCTTCTGACATCAGACTCGGACTTCTCTTGAACTGAATTTTAATGTGCGTATTGTTATGCTTTTACTTTTCTACACTGGTTAGAGGTATAGGGGGAGGGTTGAGATCTCACAAACATGTTTAACCCCGCCGCATTTTTGCGCCTGTCCCAAGTCAGGAGCCTCTGGCCTTTGTTAGTCTTGTATTATTTAAATTTTAGTTTCTTGTGTACAATTTGGAAATTAGTATGGCGTTCATTATCACTGAACTAGTATATATTTGTTTAGGGGCCAGCTGAAGGACGCCTCCGGGTGCGGGAATTTCTCGCTACATTGAAGACCTGTTGGTGACCTTCTGCTGTTGTGTTTTTTTATTTTGGTCGGGTTGTTGTCTCTTTGACACATTCCCCATTTCCATTCTCAATTTTATCTGTCAAAAGTCCGTTAAATTTCACGAAAACGTACTCACATATTGAACTAAGTATTGACGCCGCCGACGAGATTTAGGATCGCTATGTCACAGGCTCGACAAAAATGTAAACAACATATCAAATCTCAGCAGAAAATGGATTGCTTTAAATAAAAGAAAAGAGAGAAGAAATTCACAGTAGATTCAGACTTTGACAAAACAAATATATAATATGATACCATTTGGTTGAAATGCAAATTTCGTCATTTTTACTCGAAAGCCATTGAAGAAAGAATTACAAGGCCGATGTGCTTTCAAACAGTTA
This sequence comes from Mytilus trossulus, assembly GCF_036588685.1. Taxonomy (NCBI): domain Eukaryota; kingdom Metazoa; phylum Mollusca; class Bivalvia; order Mytilida; family Mytilidae; genus Mytilus; species Mytilus trossulus. Next base: position 69,956,591 of record NC_086383.1, read on the forward strand.
TTTTTTTTAATCTAGATTAAAAAAAAATTTTTAATCAAAATTCAAGTGTACGCCCGGGCGTTTTGACGTAAACGTAGCTACGCGCCTGATTACACCAAGGGATAACCATCATTAGATACTGTTTCATTGCATTTGATAGAAAAAGGGGATTTTGTGGCAAATGAAACCATGATTTTTGTAGAAAATACACAGACTTTAATACAGAGATTTTTCTTATAAAATTTTTAAACATGGATTACTCACTTGTTTTTCTATGATGTGCTAGCGGTTATTTTCTACAAAATTTCCTGATCAACCTTTACATTAAAAAAAACCACCTCATGCTGAGTCACTAAAGTCGAGCGTACCCTAGAAGGTGTACTTGAATTGGCCTATATTTATATTTGTTTTAACCAATATCTAAATTTATGAACTTGTTTTAAGGAAATCATTGCTAGCACTGCATGTAATAATTCTCTATCTATTTAGCACCGAATTGCCAAATATGGGAGTACAAGGGGAAAGACTGCGGATTTTCTATAAATCAACACAAGGGTGCATAATCCTTAAAGGGGCACTAGCTACGAGATATATAAAAAATCTAAAGTTTGATTTTTTTCTGTTCAATCAATAATGAAAGTGAAATAGTGAAATAACAATTCGCTTTTTGCAGCCAAAAAGGTTCAATTTTGTCAAATGTATACGCTAAGAAACATTGATAATTAGTAATTCACTTGCAAGTGAATGAGTCGACCTTTTTAAATCCGTATTCATGTGAACTTCAATTTAACCCCTAGCTAGAGATTTACAACGCATACATTGTACGTGTACTGGTTATATAAAGAAAAAGAATGTCAACAATGAAAGTGAAACTACGGTAAAATATTTGATTACTAATTCGGTGCACATAAAATCATTCTTATACGGTTAAAAACAATGAGGAACATCTATTTTTAATCTATAAAATAAAATCAAACAGACCCATAAACATCCAATTGCACGTGTTGGTTTAATCTATTCATATCTTTATTTATGTTTACATCGCTGATATGGTCATCTGAGGTCAAATCGATAGTTAATTAGATGGCGTCTGGACTAAAATACACACGAAACGAACCTATATATTATCTACCCCATGCTCTGTAAATTGTTTATTTTAGACTTTTGATAGTTTGGATAAATGTTTTACATTGTTATTAATCAAATATGAGAATTTGAGTCAAATCGGTGACCCTGAATTTGACAGCTAGTGCCCCTTTAACAAAAACACGAATTGATTTTATAATTGGAAACTATGTCCTGGCCGTAAGAATCGGGACTATTTGTCGTAAGCATTTTGATAACTTTTGTCGGGACTATTTGTCTGTATATCCTGCTTGAGTGCTGTCAGTAAAAAAAGTATCAATTAACATAATAAACCCATGCATATTGCTAAGTAAGCTATAAAGGGTACGAGATATTTGGGCTAGATCTTAAGCGAAACCATGGTATCATTTGGGATTAAAAATTTGGAGTCAAGTTTACATTTGGGCTAATTATTGTGTTTACCTTTACATCTGAAGTTTATCAATGTCAATATTTTATATGAAGTATATAAGATATTGAATATGAAAAAATAAAAATACAACCTACATAAACAAATGCAGTCATTGGGACACAATACTAGTTTGAAAATGAGAACTTGAAGTTTTACACCATATGATTGAAATGCATTTAAAGTGAATATAGTATCATATTATCACAAGATTCCAGTTTTTATAGGTGCCTAACCTGATTATACCTTTGCGAAAATGAATGTACTTTATTATACCTTCGTGTTGTACACAGTGTAAGTGACTAACATAGACTATTATAGTTTTGTAAAATATTTTTTAATTTCAATTTGAAATATTATGTCTGAATTGTACTTTACATACTATAAAATTGCAACTGATCATAAACTGCCAGACCACCGGGCCCGTACTACACAGATGAACGGACTAATACAACTCCGATCAACGGACATTTAGAACTCCAAACAACGGACCAAAACTAATCAGATCATCGGACACATAATACTCAGATCAACGGACACATACTACTCAGATCAACAAACCCATACTACTCAGATCAAAGGACACATATAACTCGGATCAAAGAACCCATACTACACAGATTAGTGGGCACATACTACTCAGATCAACGGACACATACTACTCAAATCAACGGACTCATACAACTAATATCAACGGACTCAAACTACTCAGATCAATGGACCCATACTACTTAGTTCAACGGACCGATACTATTCAGATCAACGAACTAATGCTATTAAGATCATAGAAACCAAACTATACAGATCTTTGGACTCATACTACTCAGATGTACGGACACATACTACTCAGATCAAAGGACACGACACATACTACTGAGATCAACAGACACATACTACTCAGATTAACGGACACATACTACTAGTATTCAAATCAACGGACGCATACTACTCAGATCAACGGACACATATTACTCAGATCAACGGACACATACTACTCAGATCAACGGACACATACTACTCAGATCAAAGGACACGACACATACCACTCAGATCAACAGACACATACTACTCAGATCAACGGACACAAACTACTCAGATCAACGGACACATACTATTCAAATCAACGGACACATACTACTGAGATCAAAGGACCCATACTACTCAGATCAACGGACCTAAGCTACTCATCAATAGACCCTTACTATTAAGACAAACGGACCCAAGCTAATCAGATCAACGGACCAAAACTACTTCGATCAATGGACCCATACTACTTAGCAAAACGGTCCCATACTACTCAGATCAACGGACACATACTACTCAAATCAACGGACACATACTACTCAGATCAACAGACCCATATAACTCAGATCAACGGACCCATACTACTTAGTTCAACGGACACATATTACTCAGATCAAAGGACACGACACATACCACTCAGATCAACAGACACATACTACTCAGATCAAAGGACACATACTACTCAGATCAACGGACACATACTACGCAGTTCAACGGACACATACTATTCAAATCAACGGACACATACTACTGAGATCAAAGGACCCATACTCCTCAGATCAACAGGTCCAAACCACTCAGATCAACAGACCCTTACTACTTAGACAAACGGACACAAGCTACTAAGATCAACGGACCAAAACTACTTTGATCAACGGACCCATACTACTTAGATAAACGGTCCCATACTACTCAGATCAAAGGACACATACTACTCAGATCAAAGGACCCATACTACTCAGATCAACATACCCTTACTATTAAGACAAACGGACCCACACTACTCAGATCAACGGACCTAAACTACTCATCAACAGACCCTTACTATTAAGACAAACGGACCAACCTACTCAGATCAACGGACCAAAACTACTTTTATCAACGGACCCATACTACTTAGATAAACGATTCCATACTACTAAGATCAACGTACTTTTCTCCTATGTTATTACAAAGACGTTGGTAATTTTATATTCGCTATTTCGTGAGGGTTGTTTCAGTTTTATATTAATTAGAAATTTTAAGTCATTTTGTAGAATGTAAGAGTTCTTTTTTTTATATTTGCTACCTTTTACTTCTTTTAGCATAAAAAAATTGAAAATTAAAGTCAATAGTTTGTCTTTGAGAAAACAAAAATAAATATTGACAATTTTGCAGATATATAAAAATAAGGAGATGTGGTTTGATTGCCAATCAGACAGCTATCCACTTAAATTTAAATGAAGTGGATATAGGCAAATATAGGCAACTGAACGGTCTTCGACAATTAGAAAAAAAACATACCGTATTGTCAGCTATAAAAGGCATAGACATGGAAAATAAGAAACAATTCAATTGAGAAAAGTAACGGCCTAATTTATGACAAAAATTACAGACACGAAGCTATAGTCTCCTGGAGGCGGTGTTGCGGAGACGATTTGAAATGTGCAGTGGAATAAATTGTTTCATATAAAGTTCGACGATTTGGGTTTGGGAGTTCGACGATAACGTTATACCAATAGCATTATTATATCCATATCATATAACTAACGAATGTTTGCTAATAACTACGTTTTAATCCAATATTTACAATATATACAATCATTTTCGTAATACAATTTCACAACATTGTTTTCGATGTTAACTTATCGCATGATAAAGACGATCTGTTTACGTCTGACCAGTAGACATAAAATTTCACACTAACTTAACCTGATTCCCAGAGATGATCAAAACAAAGTAATTAAATTAAATAGCCACAGCTGCACGTGCAGACGATTTGTACTTGAACTCTAAATGACTAGACTGACCTACTGAAGGTGTCATAAAATTTAGGAATACCGTTAAGATTAACCATTAACTTTCTACACAGTAATAAATTCTTTGGAAAATACTGTTATCTTTAACTAATCTTAGCAGACGAAAATGTAGCTTGTAACATAATTATATAGAAAATTAACGCTAAAAATAAACTTGCAAAAATTAAAAGTGCAATTAATAAAAACCGATTTCTACTCTATTAAATATCCTAACTAAAAAACAATCATACTAATAAAAACTAAACAAAACTATTGTCTTCAATCCAGGCGGTTTCACCAAAAAAAAAACCTGACTAAGATTGATCGTAAGTATACTGAATTGTTCATGACTAACGATCAATCTTAGTCGTAAGTTTTTTTTGTGAACCCGACCCCTGACTTGGGACAGGCACATATATAATTGCGCCAAACCCTCCCGTAACCTGGGACAGTGGTGTAACAGTACAAAATATAAACAAACTATACAACGCAGTTGCCTTTTTTTTCGTTGGATAATTCATATTCATAGTAATAACAAAGGGCAATTTCTGTTTTAAATTTTTTAACTATGTATTCCTCTGTGTTACTGAGTTTAACTACAGACAGATCGTTAACATTTACTTTTAAGGTGTTGCTGTCATGCAGTGAAGAATGAAAAATAAGGATATGTTGTATGACTGCCAATGAGACAACTATCCACCACAGTTAAAATGAAGTGAATGCACCCAAAACTTAAAAAAAAAATAGAAGGTGGGATTGGGGTGTGCGCACTAAAAATAAGCTAGTCTAACAGTAAAAAATCCGAAACATGTAAGAAGAAAAAACAGAGAATTCGGTCAAGCAGCTCTCCTTGAACTTTTTACGATTCGCAAGACCCTGTATGAATGATAGAAAAATGTTCAAGTTTCTGGGGGGTGGGGAGGGGGTATAAAAAAAATCTTTACTCTGATGATTTTGTTTACATTTTTGTTCAATTTAAATAACTAAAGATAATTAAACATGTTGAAGTAGTGATTTCATTTATGTCCAATCAAAAGTACTGTGTGTCACTGTGTCACATTTACAGTATGTTAGACCTCAAAGCTTTTTGTAGATGACGATGATGGATGGATATTCAACGTCGAACGGCAAATTGATATGCATATATACTCAAGACAAGAACATGTTAATGTAATATGAATGAAAATTCCACAATTAACAATTTGTTAGATGGAAACCACAAATAAAGTGTTAAAGCTAAGAACAATTTCCAGTTATGATTGATGGTTGTTTGCTTAACGCGATTATTTCATGTATTTTAAGGTCGGCAAACCATTCACAATTAATACATTAGGATCACAATTAATACATTAGGATAACAATTAATACAGTAGGATAACAATTACTACATTAGGATCACAATTAATACAGAAGGATCACAATTAATACATTAGGATCACAATTGATGCATTAGGATCACAAGTAATACATTAGGATCGCAATTAATTCATTAGGATCACAATTAATTCATTAGGATCACAATTAATACATTAGGATCACAATAATACATTAGGATCACAAATAATACATCAGGATCACAATTAATACATTAGGATAACAATTAACACATTAGGATCACAATTAATACAGAAGGATCACAATTAATACATTAGGATCACAATTGATGCATTAGTATTACAATTAATACATTAGGATCATAATTAATACATTAGGATCACAATTAATACATTAGGATCACAATTAATTCATTAGGATCACAATTGATGCATTAGGATCACAAGCAATACATTAGGATCACAATTCATTCATTAGGATCACAATTAATACATTAGGATCACAATTAATACATTAGGGTCACAATTAACACATTAGGGTCACAAATAATACATTAGGATCACAATTGATACATTAGGATCACAATTAATACATAAGGATCACAACTGATTCCTTATGATCACAAATAATACATTAGGATCAGATGATCCAAAAATAAGGTTCAGTGAAATAAGATTTAAATTTTGATAACTGAAGTCGTACACCTATCTACCAAAGCAGTTGCCAGGGGCTAAAGAAACCGACCCCCCTTAAAAAATAATAAACGCTATCAATTATCAACGTCAATATTTTATTTGAAATGGAACTGTTGTGTCTGGAAATTACCATCGTGCATGTTTTTGCACCGTGGACGTAGACCGTCGCCGTTTACCCTCTTTGTGAATTTCCTGGTTACGACAGGATCCAGCGTACAAGTAAAGGGCCCTAGTTGTCAAAATTGGTAAGGAAAAATGCGCAAAGCGAACACAGGAGATAGCCACCCGGTCCCCCCATCCACCCACACACACAAACTTGAATCCGCAACTGTTCGATTCTGTCTAAATATATACTATCAACAAAGAAGAATGCTAGTATATGATCATTATATATCTAAACTATATAATTTTTATACCTCTCTTTTATCGATAAAATGTTGTCATAATTTAATTATCCTTTGTTTCTTCAATTATAATCACTGTTATGAATGCTGAGTTTTGTATTCAAGCCCCCAACGGCCTCTCCATTGGTTCAATAAATATTTGCATATTCATAATGCATTATACGTATGTAAAAAAAAAAATATACAAACAAGATACCCTTATGTAAAACTACTCAACTGTGTTACAATCGATCAAGTGTGCAATTATATGAAACGATAATGAAAGAAGCTGTTTTACAGATTTTAACTGTTGAAGGTTATTTTAACTTGTTTTGTGAAATACATGTATTCATTATTCCGACAGTAATTTTTAACTATCATATAATTTAATCTATATAATTTTGTGTGTGTTATATCAAATGACCATTATAACAAGATGTGTTTTTGCTCTAATTGTAGATTCGGAACTATAGGCAGACCCGGTGGCACCATATTGCAAAAAAAATGTGCTTTAGTCATTTTTAAATTTTGAACTTCCTGTCTCCTCATATCTTTTAATTGCCCCGTTTTCAAGTCCTGGAACCGTACTGGGGAACAGTATCATATGTAACAAGCATATAACCTCCAACTGCGAGGACCTCCAAGTCGTTGGTAAATAAATAAAAATGTGTATTGTATATTACATAGGACATTCTCTTTTAACAACCGAACATTGGTACAATATCTGGTCATTATGCGTATTTTGTGGTCTCCATATTCTTTTTCCTGGGTGTACAATGGTGTAGAAAACAAACGTATAGCATCGGAGACTCCTGCTACTATAATTTGATAATAAAGCAACTTTTCAATTAAGTCTTTATTTTACTAAGTTATTTAACATGTTTAATCAAATATATAGTAAACAAAATAGTAAAGCTGAAATTAATAATATAAATTTTTTGTAAGATGATATCATAGTTATGCTTTTAAAATAACCTCATTTTATGAATTAGTCCAACATGTTTATCAATCGTCTATGGTTACGCGTCCTATAATATGACCTTATAATATAATCTGACTTTTCAATAGGTACACATGTAGAAAAAACACAAAGAAAATTGTATATATTTAAATATCTTTCTTACAGAGTAAACTAAACTGCTGAATTCACACGCAAATACATTTAAATGATCGAGTCACGAGTCGTTGATTTCATAATTTATATATCCGTACAAATTATCATTTTTCCTTTGCAACTCCTAGTGAATATGCTTGTGAAATTAGGAGCCATAGCTATTCAAACAGGCAAATGCTCCTTGTGTAACTTTTATAATACGGATATATTTATGCATTATATACTTTGCTGTACATCTCTTTTACAAATTCGGACAGAACTGTTCTACAAAATTGTTGATATTCTTGACGTAAAAGATTCCGTTTGTTTCTTTAATCAAGATGGTGACGAAATTGTCGATTTGTTACTTGGAAGTATGAATCATACCATGCTGATGTATGGAGCCTCTTGATGTGACACATAGCAGATTATATGTATAAACTATATCAGGTCTTCAATTATGATCTTTATAGTCACATATTTGATCTTAACTAATGTTGTTCTTATATGAAATTGGTGAATTATAGACGTTTTGTTTTCGACTGTATTTCATATAATTATGTAACTACCTATGGACATTTTTATTGCTGTTTATATACTTTGCTGTTGTTTAGAATATGTAAATATGTTAGTGTAATGTTCTTGATTTTGTTCTTATAATATCAATTGTAAAATCTTCATATATATGGAGGAAATAAAGGTAATCAATCAATCAATACAAGTTCAAAAGACAGGGCCGTAAATACACCTTCATATCTACTGAGGTGAAAGTTCGAGGTATTAGCGATGAACGTGTATACAGCAATTTAAAAAAGGAATGTTCTTATGTGACCGCTATCTGAGGGTCATTTCCCACCTTTCGCATTGAATGTAATGATTGTTTTTATTCAAAATGATTTATTAGATAAAGCATAACTTTAAGACTTTAGTGTGTTCAGTTCAGATGAAAAAAGAAAGAAGACTTTAGTGGCCTGGAATGTCCCTGTCCTACGTGTATGTAATTGTGTTCCCTTAGATTTTAGTTTTAGCTGTTTTTATTGAACACCCCACCGTTTATATAGTTTTCCCTAGTATTGTAATTCACAAAACAAATAAGAAAAAGGTACACGCCTATATATACGCTGGATTTTAATAGAAAGAAACTGCAACTACAAAAAGTTAAACAAAAAGTTATTGACTTTAGTGAAGTGGATCATGTATTTACTGAGTCAGACCCGGGGGAACATTCGTTATCGTAAAATGTAAAAATAGTTAATAGTATAGCTGGGCAATGAACATTCAGTTTGTATATCAAAGGTTGTGTTCGAGATAACGATTGATATCCCTCTCTGAAAATGTTGGTTCCGCAGCTGCAAGCAGCATGAATCAAAATCTATATTGTCAACAGATAACGACCAATCCCCTTCCAATAAAATTCTTGGGTTTTAAAGGTTCACGGAAATAAACGGGTTAAATGATAAAAAATCCGAAAATTGAACAAAAAAAACCCCCAAAACATTCTGTCAAGTCCTCCTGCCTCCACTTTTTGACTTTTTGCAATGCGTCCCATTCAGCAAGCGTTCAAGTTTCTGCCGGAACGGGGGAAGTCCAGGCCATATTCCTATACCCATTTACTTAGTATACACTATTGGTGGTGGTTGTAACACAGGGATTTTATTGCAGCCAGCGATGGTTACTCATGATCATATAGCTTTATATTATACCCGTATCTATCATGGAGTTTACACATTTTACCCGTATCCATCATGGAGTTTACACATTTTACCCGTATCTATCCTAGGGGTTTAGACTTTTTTACGAATCCCCTTAAAAACCACTAAACTACGTTAGTGTTAGCACCACACAAATTATTTTTAGTTCGCCTGGCTCGCAGGACCAAGTGAGCTTTTCTCGTCACTTGGGGTCCGTCGTTGTCGTCGTCCGTCGTCGTCGTTAATTGTTTACATTTTGAACTTCTTCTAGAGAACCAATGAATGGAATGAAAGCAAACATAGCATGGATGTTCCTTATGAGGTCCTGGCATCTATGATGAGTTTTTGGAACTGGACATTTAAACTCAAGTTATGTGTCACCTTTTAAAATTCTATCTGCACTACTAGAAAGCCACTGTTCCTCAGCTGAGACATACATGCCGGTATCTATAATAATATTTCCAAGTGACCTAATGTGCTCTTTAGCCACAGCTTCTTGCTGCGTACCATGTCTCGTATATTTGTTTCCTGTAAATTTGGGATGCAAATGTTCCCTAATAAATGATGTCGCATTAGTTGTGTCTTTAATTGGCACTTTAGTTGCACTGCTTGCAGTTATACGCAATTTCCTTGCATCTTACCATAAAACACTGCTACTTTAACTTTTTGTTCCAAGTTCCAAGTTTTCCTTTTTGTGTCATTAAGTTCAATTTATTTATTGAAAAAGGTATAAAATTTCCTACATGAACTAATAGAAGTATGTCCACCATGCTCCTCTTGGATTATCACATTTGACATAGGTGTACAATTAAAACTTTTGTAAACAGTTGTTCCTTTTGTTTCGAATAGTTTGGATATAGGTGAATCCTTATAGCTGCCTTAAATTCTGCATCTGGGGAAAATAGAGGAGTGTCACGAACGCTTGGCACATAATCCTCATTATTTTCCATGACAGATTCGCCAACCTTCGGCTTCTTAAATGTTATATTAGAAAGTGCCTTTGGTTCCACATTCCTTGTGGTCCCTTTATTCTATTGAGCACTTTCATCAGTGCAGGCAATCCCAGTAAGACTATTTCTCACAGCATGTTCCAACTTCCAAAGAAGAGCCCCAACATGACTACACGCATGACATCGGCCTGCCATACACGAACACCATCCATTTTTCACTGTGCCATCTTGTGTAGAATGTATATATACACTGTTAATTCTCGATACTGTTTGAGAAGAACGGACATCTGCCCTCATTAAAAACGTATTGTGAGTATAAACATGGTGCGTAATAGCCCTGACATATCCAGTTTGAAAGTAACTATTACTTTGCAGGCTTTTGAAATTCTTCATTTCTTGACCATGGGCAGCTTTTGACGAAATTTAAAAGTTGTACTCGTACATAACATTTGGCCATACCCTCATATCGTCTGCCCATGTTGTTATTTTATCTAAGCCTGGTGGATTCAGATTATTCATTTTTGGTTGTACCAACAATAAAATTATGTGTTTTCAGATAGCGTGCTTTCTCTTATGTTTACAATTTTTCACGACTTTAGTGGCGACCGGATATCGATGACCTCGTGCGGACATGTGCAATACTAAAGGGGATAATTAGAAAGACCCGTCTATTGAGCAGGAATAAGGAATGAGTCAGGATATACTTCGCAAGACTTCTTGGACAACCCCCGTGTTATTCCAAAAACATTTTTTTATGTTTTTTTTCACAAGACGACGGACGTATCATGCGTTCGTGGCGCAGCTGTTTATTAGTCCCCTGCAGAGTTATGGTCCTTGGACTTGGAAAATTTACTTAAATAATCAGTTTTCTACACTGTTTGTCGTCATGCTTGAAGATATTGACTTGATATTTGTTATATAGTTTACACCATGACCAGTTATAGATCAAGTTAACATTTTGTTCCAGTACAATGATTTTTTTAAACGGTAGGGGACTATTTATGCCATGCCATAATGTCAGAATGCTTGTTTATTTTGTGTCTTGTGTACTGTTGTTTGTTAGTGTTTTCTTTTTAGCCTTCTCTTTAGTTTGAACATCTATTATTTGTATTTTTTAGATCCTTGTCCAGTCAATGTGACCCTTGTCCAGTCAATGTGATCCTTGTCAAGTCAATGTGATCCTTGTCCAGTCAACGTGATACTTGTCTAGTCAATGTGATACTTGCCCAGTCAATGTGATCCTTATCCTTGTCCAGTCAATGTGATCCTTGTCCAGTCAATTTGATCTCCTTGTCCAGTCAATGTGATACTTGTCCAGTCAATGTGATACTTGTCCAGTCAATGTGATCCTTGTCCAGTCAATGTGATCCTTGTCCAGTCAATGTGATCCTTGTCCAGTCAATGTGATCCTTGTCCAGTCAATGTGATCCCTGTCTAGTCAAGTTATTATAGGTAAGTGCATATTATATGTGAACTATATAGGATCATTTACTATTGAAATTTGTTTCAAATGTAAAAGAGGGGGGGCAAGGGGGGTCCCTATAACAGCAAAACAGCAAATTGATTTGGCTCATAACAGATAACAAGGAATTAAAATGGACAAAAACAGATAACAGTAAATGAAATATTAAAATAATTCGGTCTTTGACAAATCAGTATTTCTTATTACGGATATAATCCTTTGTAATGCATTCCATTTTCTATGACTATGTTTTTAGTATTAATTTATGTATCTAGAATGTGTTTAAATTACTACTCAATATATTATAATATTTTTTATACGCTCGTTTACGGAACGTATTACGGTATAATGTTGTCCGTCTGTTGTCAACATGTCGGACATTAACTCAAAAACTCTTTAACCAATTTGCATTAAACTTTGGGAAATTGTTTATATCTATTTACGTGAGCTCCCTTTTTGTTTTCTTTATAAATTTTAGATTTTAAGTTTCTGGGTAATGGGTTTTTATTCAATAAAATTGGTGTTTTTTTTTCAGTTTTCTGATAATATCTCGAAAATGTTTTCACAAAGCAAGGAATTTTGGTGAATTGTTTATATCTATTAAAATGAGGTCACTTTCAATTTTTATAAATTTTAGATTTTACGTTTCCGAGTTAACAGGTTTTATTAATTAAAAAGGCCTGATTTTCCAGTTTTCAGACATTAACACAAAAACGTTTTCAGCAGTTCTCATGAAACTTTGCTGAAATGTTTATATCTATTGTTGTAAACTCCCTTTCGATTTTTAATAATTTTAGATTTTATGTTATTGAGTTAAGGGATTTTATTCATTAGAAAAAGGTGGTATTTTCTAGTTTTCAAAAATAACTCAAAAATGCTTTCAGCAGTTCTTATGAAACGTTGGTGTATTGTTTATATATATTGACTGAAGCTCCCTTTGTTGCTAATACAAAAAATGACCTAAAAGAGTAAAAAAATATTCTGACTTTTTCTAAATGACCATTTAATGAGGTGTGTGAATTTTTCTTAATAAGACTATGAGGCAAAGTGGTATATAGGGTAGCAAAATCAAAAGCACCAATTATAAGCAGGCAATTTATCAAGTACTTCGAACGAATTTTGACACTCCAAAAGCAATTATTCCACTATTTTCAAAGGCCTTATTTGAACAATTTTTTATCAGTTGAGGTTTTTGATTGTACCAAGTGTACTAGTAAGTAGAATACATAGTTTAGTAGGGAAACAATGGCTTGAAACGAAAGAAATCTTTGTTTTTAATGAGTTATGTGCAGCTTCGGAACCAAGTACATGGTTGGAACTTTCATTGTACAATGCATTTGGTTCTGCTTTGAAAAGAATCACAGAGCTGAGTCTATGTACCATATTATATAAAAGGTTAACTGGTTGTTATGACCTAGTCCTTAATTGAGATCCTTGTCAGATATTCCTGGCCATATGTTTTCCTTTTTGTCATATTAGGAATTGTTTTAACTTAATATGTTCGTACGGGAAACAAGGAACACTATTCTCATACAAAAAATTAAGATAATTCTAAATACACATTCATAAAAAAATGGAATTTATTACAAAGGATAATCATAAGATATACTTGAATTGTCCTGGACCTCACTTCTGTGATGAGTAAATGTTAATGGAATCCTTCTCTGAATACAGGACAAACATATTAGTAGTGGTAGACTCCAATGTCCAATGATCTTCAATTTATACCGAATATTGACTGTCAAAAAAAAATGCTAACATTCCAATTTTCAATAACAGTTAACAGCAAATACATTATCACAATAACAGATAACAAAAAAACTAATAGCCCAATAACAGCTAACAAAGAATAAGACAATAACAGCTAACAGCAAATATATTTTCAAAATAACAGATAACAAAGAATTGAATTGCCCCATATCAGCATAACAGTTAAACCCCTTGCCCCCCCTCGTAAAATGTTCCAACTCTATAAGGGGATATAATCAACCTATAGTTTTTACATCCAAAATAACATAACACAAATGTTTTAATGTAAACAAGACACAAGACATCATTACAGTGTTATTTGTCTTCAAAAATAGATAGGTTGAACTTAAGCATTGAACTTGCGCTAAAGAAAAAAAAAATGTCAATGAGACAGCAACCCAACAAAGCAAGAATGGAGATGTGTAAAGGTTATTATATAGGAGATGTGTAAAGGTCAATATATAGGAGATGTGTAGAGGTCAATATATAGGAGATGTGTTCAGGTCAATATATAGGAGATATGTACAGGTCAATATATAGGAGATGTGTACAGGTCAATATATAGGAGATGTGTTCAGGTCAATATATAGGAGATGTGTACAGGTTACATATATATCGTGCTCAAACAAGTAACCAGATTAATAGTTATTTTTCACAGATGCATAGGATGATGGCACAACCTTACTTATAAATTAGACTGACTTCAGAGGTACATTTATCAGTATTTATGTTATTATAATGTATTGTATAATATATGTTTTGTAAGAGAACAAAACAAATCAATTCATCAGGACTGCCTCGTTGATCTTAACTCGAATAATTCAAGCCCTTTCCGTGTCCGATTTTCTCCCACAAGAGGACTTGAACTCCTTATGATCATTGGCCTGCTCTCTGTGAGAGAAAGCCAATCGCCGGCGATCAGAGATAATGTGTCTGCGCAACTGTCGTGTAATTGTCTTACCAAACACGTGTGTTTAATTAACACAAATCCGATAATAATTAATTAACATAACATCAGTTTACATCATTTAACATCAATTTACATCCGGAACTCCTTCTTCTTTAGCTGCCAATTTAAATCAAAATTCCCATATTGCATAGCGGTGTGAATTTTCCGATTGTCGGTCTTGATAGAGGAAGACGTTCAGACGTTAATGTAGCCTTCATAGATCAGCGGAATATAACGACTGAATTATTTGGGTTACGTTAACGTTGATCTTCATGATTTTCATTTCTGCCATACAGCTACTTCCTGTTTTTACACCTGTCATACAGCTACTTCCTGGTATCGCATCTGTCTTACATCCACTTCCTGTTTTCATATCTGTCATACAGCCACATCCTGTTTTCACATTTGCCATACAGCCACTTCCTATTGGTTAATAGTTTGAAATTATACAACACTCATTGTACAATGAACATTTCTTTTTCTTGGCTTCTATGGAAGGGAATGATTTTATATTTGATGAACAGCTTGAAGATGTTGTTTGTAGAATGTTAGCAATTTTTGTTTCTGCTGTGCAAATCCTTTCTGTTAACCAATAGTTTGAAATTATACAACATTCATTTTACAAAGAAAATGTAGGACAAAGATATAAATAACAGGTTGTCCAACAGCCTTCAACAATGTGCAAAATCCATATGATATGAAAATAAGGAAGTGTGGTATGATAAGCAATTATACAATTATTCCTAGACCATAGGACAAAGGTATAAACAATTACAATTCGTCTATCAGCCGTCAACAATAAGCAAAATCCATACCATATAAAAATAAGGAGATGTGGTATGATTAACAATGATACAATTATTCCTAGACCATAGGACAAAAATATAAACAATTACAGGTCGTCCAATAGCCTTCAACAATGAGCAAAACCCATACCATATAATCATCTATAAAAAGCCTTGCTATGATAAAATGTGAAACATTTCAAAAGAAAAAAAACCAACAGCCTACTACAACAATGAAGGAAAAACAAATATGGTACACAGCTTCTAACTACATCCATTACGTTATAGGTCCTGTCTGTGGAAAGAGTCACACCCTGTATGTAGAATACACAGCTTCTAACTACAGCCACTACGTTATAGGTCCTGGCTGTGGACAGGCACATACAGAATACAAAAAATGATTGAATTTAATGTGACTGGTCTAGTTTATTATAGACAGTGTTTGGAGAAGCTGCAATATGATATTTTATATTGTTTTGTATGTGTCTTAATGCTGGTAAATAAAACTTTTAACATTCTTAGACCTGAGAAAGTGCAATAGATGTTCTGGTGTTCGATGGAAAGAGTTGCATCCTGTTTGTAGAATACATTTGTACCTCATTTAGGTATGTGATCAGATCTTCAAGGTTTTTAGTGCAGTTCATTAACTTCTAATAGTGCAGAAAAGTTGAGATAAATGACTGTTTCAATGCTATTAATTTATTATTTGAATGAAATTAGTATCTGAAAATATTAGGTCAGTATTTTACAATCAATAAATACATTTGGCAGTAACAATAATACCTCAATAATAACTGAACCGTATATATTGAATATAATTTTTCTTTTGTATTTTTAGGCTATAATGGAGGATTGGAATGATGTAAGATTCACTTAATTAATAGTCCCCTTGTCACATTTTGTTTTGTTCCCGAATATTGTACAATTAGATACAAGTATGTGGTAATTTGAGATAAAAAAAAAACTACCGTAGTAGAATTCTAGGTGAACTACAAAACTTATTATTCAAAGAACATAGATCAAACAAAAAATACAAAACTGTAAACTAACATGAGGGATACTAAGTTACAAACTGTAAACTTAGTAAATTGTTACAGCAAATATGCAATAAAGATATTATTACGTTAAAAATAAAAAAATTAAATACATAACTGGGACAAAGACAGGTGCACTCAAAACATTTGACTTCTCCACTAATTACACGTGTGACACTTGCACACATGCAGATTTCCTAGTAACTTGAAATATAACCTCTGAGGTTAGGGTGTCAGTTACTTACATGGGAGTGCTCTGCTTATTATTATACAATACTGAGTGGCAGTTTAGTTACACAAAAAACATTTGAATCAGAATTGAGTTCGGTAAGACATTTATCGAATATTTTTGTAAGTATGAGTGTATACTCTGTAAAATTCTTTCCAGTAGAAGACAGTGTATTATTTATGTAATACCTTCAGAATCCTTGTTTACAATATCTAATATGTAACCCTTTAGTCTATAGAAGTATTAGTAAAAATATTGGACAATTTTTCAAAATAAAAAAAAAACAATACAGAAGTTCTCTCCCTTGCCTTTGTTAAGTACATGTAAGTTTAATAAGACATTTCTATTTTATGATATAAAGTGCCAACTGATACAATACACCATTTTAATCCAAAAGTTTGTTTTTCTTGTTAGGTTACAGTCTCATTACTTTATTATAATCCACATCTACATTTATTCAGTCTACAAACATTTATATAATTTTCTCATTTTCTTAGTAAGTTAATAGAGAGATTTCTACTATCTGATATAAAAAAAAGGATGAGAAAGTACTTATGGGCAATTAAAGGACTTAGTAAATGAAAAACTACTGTCTTCAAAAGGAAAAAAGTCAAAGTTTCCAAAGCACTACCAGAAAGAAAAATCAGGGATATGCCAAATCTAGTCCATTATTCTATTAAAAAGTATTTTTTAAATGTTACCAATTTTTGTTTATCTTGATAATTTAAAATGCATAAATTCCATTTAGTTTTTCTTTCTCTCTAAATATTATATGAAGTGTAAAGACTGTTTTTACTATGTATACTGCAACTCACTGTTGATGTACCATATCGGTTTATCTTCTTTTCTTCAAGGTCAATGACTTCTGATATATCTTAAACAGAATGAAGCTCCCCTAGCAGATAATTTTTTCTCAATTTGACAGGGTGTTCATGAAGGTTGATTAATCTTACAGGTACTTTACAACTGTGAGCATCGACTAATGTCCTTGCTACCATATTTTTTCTACTATCTTCCACAACTGGTTCAAGTATAGAATACTGGCTTGACAATTCTTCTATGTCATATCCCTCTCCAGCAATAATTATCTCAGAATTGGCTGGTATGGTAATTGCTTCTTTTATCCTTACTCTAGCTATACCATCTATTTGTCTTGTGGTTTGGCATTGTATCCATTCTCCATTTAATTGGAGTCCCCTCTTGCAGTTGATAGTCATGTCCTTTTCATCAATCAGGTCACATCCTAACAATACGTTATCTCCAATTGGGGCTACATGCATGGGCCATGTGAAAATCTCATTTCCTAGTTTCATCTCTATCTGTGCTATTCCCTTGTTATCATATGCTTCCCAGCCTCTGCAACCACTAAATTCCTTGTTGCCTTCTTCAGTTCTGGTCGTATGTCTTTTGGAATTTTAGAATACAGTTCCTCACTCAAAACTGTCACCTCCGCTCCAGTGTCAATAACTGCCTTGGTTTCAACCTTGTTAATGACCAAAGGAACAGTAATGGTAGCTGCCCTCACCCGATCAATGACGATATTTTTCCCTATTGCCTGACTCGGTTCAGCACTGCCAATGACATCACTAGGTGTACTCTTCTTTAATTCATCAAATCCATCAAACAACAAATTCAAGCTCAGATCATGATTCAATGCGTCTAATTCATCTCCACATGGTCCATTCCTGGTAGTTATATCCTTAACTTCAATAATTTTATCAATGGCTGAAACTTGGTCGACAGTCTCAGCCCTTATTAGTTTAAAAAATCCTCTTGTGCCTCACTGCTGTTGGTAAAATCTCTGTTTTCTGTACTGCTTTTACTTTTTCTTGGTTTTTTACAGTCTTTGATGTAGTGCCCTTCTTCATTGCAGTTAAAACATCTTGTGATTCTTGTTTTTGTTCTGCTGTCTTTGTTATACTGTTGGTTTTGCCTATAACTTTGGTTAACATTAGGTTTGTTAAATTTTGTCATTTCTTTCTGAATTATCTCCCCTACTGACTGAGTGATCCCTCTTTCAAATTGTGTAAGCCTCTCCTCAGTAACATATCTTTTTCCACCAACTTTCCTTATTTCAATATCATCTTCTCTTTCCTCTACATCAACAGTTTCTGGCGTATTAAGTTGACGGATGTTTCTGTCTCTATTTCCTCTTTTATACGTTTCATATAAAGTGACCTGGTGAATAGCTTCAGTCATACTGGTAATCCTCTTTGTCAGTAATTCTATGGCAATGCTCTGGTCAGTTAATCCCCTTAACATGTACTCTACACTCAATGTACTGTGAGTGGCTGCGTCAATAGTAGGAAATGACCTTCTGACTAGCATTTCTACTCTGGATGCATATTCATGAATATTTTCTTTGCCCTGTTTTCTTAATGTGTGCAACTCTTGTCTATACGTCTCTGGACATCCATGGTCACCAAATCTATTCGACATAGCTGCACATAGCCCAAAGAAAGATCTTTCGGTCTCCGGTGAGAGGTAGGAAGCATAAACCATTGCCTCATCTTTAAGTGCTGTTACTAATTGAATGGCTTCAGTATCAGTATCCCATCTGTTGATCTCTGCAATCAACTCGAATCGCATAAAATAGGCATTCCAAGGATCTCTGCCGTTGTAGAATGGCACTCTGTTTCTTCTCCCATTGTCTATCTTGGAGTTTTCATAATTATGGTTCTGTTGCTGTGGTCTGCCATACTGTTGCCTAGGTAACCAGTTTGGTACTGAGGAATTGTCTGGATGTTGCTGGATTTCAGGCATGATTGTACTCGTACAAGAATAGTTTGGACGATGCTGGATCTCAGGTTTTGTCGTATTTGCATAGGCATATGATGGTTGTTGCTGGGTCTCTGACAATGTTGTATCCATATATGTATGTGTAGAACGTTGCTGGGTGTCTGGCAAGGTTGTGTTATTATAGTAGGTTGGACGTTGCTGGGTCTCTGGCAATGTTATACTATTGCAGGAGTTTGTGGAACGTTTTTGGGTCTCTGGCAATCTTATATTATTGCAGGAGTTTGTTGAACGTTGCTGGGTCTCTGCATAACTATTTTGACTACTGATAACAGGGTCAGATTTAATCTGAGTGAAATGTTGAGTATTCATGTTCTTCATCTGAAGCTTTTCATTTCTTAATGCCTCTAACTCTTGTTTCATCTTTACCATTTCTTCACTCTCATATGATTTCTGAAGTTTTTCATTTCTTAATGCCTCCAACTCTTGTCTCATCTTTACCATTTCATCACTCTCATATGATTTTTTATTTCCCCCTGGTTTAAACAAATAGCCTGGTTTGAGGCTAAATAATTATGAGACGTGACATCCCCAAATGAGCAGGTATCAATATTTGTAGATGCAACAGACCAAGTGGGAATGATTGGACTAGCTAATGTGGTCATTCCCCTACTAAGTGAATTGGACCCCTGTGGTATACGAGATCTGTGTCTTAAATTATACATTTTTACTTTAAATTGCCAAATGGAATCAAGAGTTTCAATTTACTAATCAACTTGGATTAAACTTTATCCTTGTTAATCTTAAAATTGAGAATGGAAATGGGGAATGTGTCAAAGAGACAACAACCCGACCAAATAAAAAACAACAGCAGAAGGTCACCAACAGGTCTTGAATGTAGCGAGAAATTCCCGCACCCGGAGGCGTCCTTCAACTGGCCCCTAAACAAATATATACTAGTTCAGTGATAATGAACGCCATACTAATTTCCAAATTGTACACAAGAAACTAAAATCAAAATAATACAAGACTAACAAAGGCCAGAGGCTCCTGACTTGGGACAGGCGCCAAAATGCGGCGGGGTTAAACATGTTTGTGAGATCTCAACCCTCCCCCTATACCTCTAACCAATGTAGAAAAGTAAACGCATAACAATACGCACATTAAAATTCAGTTCAAGAGAAGTCCGAGTCTGATGTCAGAAGATGTAACCAAAGAAAATAAACAAAATGACAATAATACATAAATAACAACAGACTACTAGCAGTTAACTGACATGCCAGCTCCAGACTTCAATTAAACTGACTGAAAGATTATGATTTCATCATATGAACATCAGGCACAATCCTTCCCGTAAGGGGTTTAGTATCATACCATCATAACATATATGAAAAGAACATAACCCGTGTCATGCCAACAACTGTTTTTAGAATAAATGTGTTTAGTTCCGACGCAAAGACCTTATCAGTGACTCAATATTAACGCCAAAATATGCAATCTTTAATGACTTGACAACAGTATCGTAATTATATCCCTTCTTAATAAGTCTATTCAAAGGTTTTGTAAGTTTATGAGGTGAATACTGACACCTTTGTGCTTTATAAAGAATATTTCCATAAACAATTGGATGTGAAATACCTGAACGTATAAAAAGTCTGCATGTTGAGCTATATTTACGAATGATGTCTTTATACCGATGATAAAATTTAGTAAATGTTTTGACTAGTTTGTGATATCGAAAACCCTGGTGTAATAATTTTTCAGTAATACATAAATTTCTCTCGTTAAAATCTAAAACATTGTTACATACACGAGCGAATCGTACAAGTTGAGAAATATAAACACCGTAAGATTGTGACAAGGGAACGTCACCATCTAAAAACGGATAATTAACGATAGGAAATGAAAAATCATCCCTTTTATCATAAATGTTAGTATTCAGCTTTCCGTTAGTGATATAGATATCAAGATCGAGGACAGGGCAGTGGTCATTGTTAGTATTAGCTTTATTTAAAGTAAGTTCAGCAGGATAAATTTCATCCTTGTTGTAAAAAAGAAGCTTTTGAAATAGATTTTAGTTTACAACTTTGAAATAGACTATAGTTTTCAAAACTGGACCCTTTTGAAAAATTATAGTCTAATACTTAACTTGGATTCAGATTTATCCTTGTTAAAAATAGATTCCTAAATTTAAACTCAACTTGGATTAAAATTTATCCTGGTTGAATTATTTCGATTCTAATAGGACAAATACGGTCATTAAAAAAAACTGAAGCGAGGGTGGGTATGCTGTGTATGTGGCTGTTCTTGTTTACTCCCTGTAAGATAAAGCTCAAATATCTTTATAAATATGTAACTTGCGTAGGTTATTTCGAGAATAAACCTAAAAACTTCCATTTGTTGTATTTCGAGAATAACTGCTAGAAAAAAAAACTTTTTAATTCTTTAAGTTCTCAAACCCAACATTTGCCATTTTTAATTTACATGTTTTTCTCGTAAGCTTCCGTCAAATCAAAAGTTGACATTTTGTAACTAAGGAGCCGCCATACGTTGACTGACTTGCTGAAATGGGTAGATATGCCAATAATGCAATAGAATAGAAAATAAAACAAAACCTACCTCAAATAATCAGTTTTAATACAATATCATACGAATTCCGATCGTTCACGTAACAGAAAACTTTCAAGATTAGCGGTTTCATTTGTATGACGTCATGTTTTGAAATGACTTAAATCGGCACTAAAGAGATTAATAGACTTTCGCGGAATTTTATTTAATTTTTGTTTTGTTGATTTCTCCGAGCTCTTGTGCATTGCTTCTTTTTATTATGCATACGAATAAGAATAAAAGTTATTTTGTCTTTTTTAATTGCACCTTTTAAAACAATAAAATCGGCAACGGATCTGCAAATAGGTTCCAATACATGTCGATTTACGTGGGAAGTATATTGTAACAACCATTATTATGCATATCTCTGAGTCTGCGCTAAGTATATTTTATCGAGAATTTTATCACAGTGTTGTTTACAAAGCTAAAGAAGCACGTCATATTAGAATATGGTATTTACTTTTACTATATTTAAACTTTAAACTTAGATTAAAATTTATCTTTGTTGAATTGTACCCTTAACTATTTTCAACTATATTCTAACTAACTATATTATCACTTTTCAACTTGGATTAGAATTTATCCTTGTTGAATTTTAATTTATAACCTTTTCAACTTGGATTAGAATTTATTCTTGTTGAATTTTAATTTATAACCTTTTCAACTTGGATTAGAATTTATCCTTGTTGATATAGATTCTGACTAACTAATATATTTTTCCTTTTCAACTTGGATTAAACTTTATCCTTGTTGATATCTTTTAAACTTAATAATTATTTTATTTCAACTTGGATTAGAATGTATCCTTGTTGGATTTAAAATTACTTATATATATACTATAATCTAATTTATATTCACCAACTGTGCTATCTATTTCTTTCAGCTTTTGTTGAAGTGTCTTTTTTTATGTTCAGTTTTTTTTTTGTGTAATCAAATATCATAAAATATGGACAGAAACAATGTATGTACTTAACAATTGCGTGCCTAATAAAATAGTTTTTTTTATAGTTCTTAGCACGCCTTAGCATTGCGTGAAAGAATATAGTCCGTTGCCGGTCAAGGTTAAATGTTATTATTAAAGTTATCGAGAATGTAAACATAGAATTATATTGAAGGAATGAACAATTTCATCCGACTTCACACCGATTTAGGAATATAAAGCAGGTAAGATGCAGTTACTAATGAAATGTAGGATTAATAACAACTGAAAAACCAATGATGTTTCCCGAATGCCACATGTTGGCGAAATGTCATAACGCAAAATAGGAAACTGTCAATTTTGCCGGGAACAATATTTTCGGCTAAACAAAACTATGGAAATATAATTAAACGTTCATAACATGAAGGAAGGATACTACTGATTTAAGTAGTCATTGCTATACAGAAGAAGACATAATTATTACCTAATTTAACAGCAATTATTTAATACAATTTATTAAATGTAAAATCTATGTTTTACTTACAGAAACTTATTTCAACTGTGGGGGATGGAGATATTGAAGCCTTAAAATTATGTCTACAGAATGGTGCAGACATTGATTATCAAGATTAAATGTACTATCTATGTTTTACTTACAGCAACTTGTTACAGCTGCTAGAGTTGGAAATATAGAAGCCTTAAAATTAAGCCTACAGAATGGTGCATACATTGATTATCGAGGTGTAAGTGAATTAGTCACATTCAAAACTAATTTAATTTAATACTTCATAGAAAAATCATTTTAAAATGCGTCGTCTTATGGTACATGTACAATAAAAGACACAACACTACAAGTTACTTAAAAATAGATCACAATGAAACAGTGTAAAACTACAAGTTACTTCAAATACAAGAAATTTATACATATACAACATAAAACACACAAAATATTTACTTCGAAGTACAGGATATTGTACATAAACAATACAAAACACACAAAAAATATTGACTTCATGATACAGGATATTGTACATAAACTATAAAAACCACACAAAATATTTACTTCAAAATACAGGATATTGTACATAAACAATATAAAACTCACAAAATATTTACCTCAAAATACAGGATATTGTACATAAACAATATAAAACACACAAAATATTTACTTCAAAATACAGGATATTGTACATAAACTATAAAAACCACACAAAATATTTACTTCGAAATACAGGATATTGTACATAAACAATATAAAACACACAAAATATTTACTTCAAAATACAGGATATTGTACATAAACTATAAAAACCACACAAAATATTTACTTCGAAATACAGGATATTGTACATAAACAATATAAAACACACAAAATATTTACTTCAAAATATGGCAGATTGTTCGTAAATTACTTCAAAATAAAGCACAGTATAACAGTTGGAAACTACGATTCTAATGCAATTCATTTGTAACGATAATTTTCATTGGACATTGACAAATATTTTCAAGGGTTAGATTCCATGTTCTACCAGTCTGTAACTAAGAAAGCCACCATTGTGAATTTTGATTTCTGTCTCGCCTTGACGGAGTCAAAAAGCGAGACATATGCATGCTGTTTCCGGAGGCGTCGGCGTCAACAATGTATTAGTATGTGATTAGGTCTTGTTTGAATGAGGTGAACCACTAGTAGTTGGTCAATGATATGTGGTATGCAGTTTTATAAGCACTGGCACATCTCATTTCCATGGAAATTATTTAGCCCTGCCCCCTCAGTCATAGTATATTGACTTTGAAACTTTTGCTTAATTTACATGTATTAGTTTGTGATTAGGTCAGTTCAAAGGGAACCACTAGTGGTAAGTCAATGATATTTGGTATGCAGTTGTATAAGCATTGGCATATTTCGTTTCCATTGATAATATTTGGTCCCGCCCCCGCAGCAATGGTCTATGATGTTATATTTGTTATTCTCGTGGGATTTTGTCTGATGCTTGATCCGTTTCTGTGTGTGTTACATTTTAGTGTTGTGTCGTTGTTCTCCTCTTATATTTAATGCGTTTCCCTCGGTTTTAGTTTGTTACCCCGATTTTGTTTTTTGTCCATGGATTTATGAGTTTTGAACAGCGGTATACTACTGTTGCCTTTATCTATTGACTTGGACACTTTTGCTTAGTTTACATGTATTAGTTTGTGATAAGGTCAGTTCAAGGGGAACAATTAGTGGTAGGCCAATGTTAATTGGTATGCAATTGAATAAGCATTAACACATCTCATGTCCATGGAGAATAATTGGTCCCGACCCCTCAGTCATGGTCTATTGACTTGAAACTTTTTCGTAGTTTACATATATAAGTTTGTGATTAGATCAGTTTAAGATGAACCGCTAATGTTAAGTCAATGATATTTGGTATGCAAATTTATTGGCATTTGCAAGTCTCATTTTCATGGAGATTATATAGCCCACCCCCTTATAATGGTTCATTGACTTTGAAACGTTTACATAGAATACAAGCCAATGTTTGTGTTAAGGTTTGTTGAAAGGAAACGACTTCTATGATATTTGGTATGCAGTTGTACTAGCATTGGCACATCTCATTTCCATTGAGATTATTTTGCCATGTACTTCAGTCATGGTGCATTGACTTTGAATATTTGCATAACTTACATGTTAAAGTATTGCTATTTTAATTTCAACATTTGCATTATCAAAAGTACAAAAAGGCGAGACATATCTCTGTGTTAACAGTTTATTTTTTTGGTATGTAATTTCTCAAAAAATAAACAAGAAAGTAACATTTTGTGCCTCAAAATCTTCTTTTTGTCAATATTGCAACTATTCAGAAGCGTACGAGAAGTAAACATATGTCTAGTTTTTATGTTTGACATCGGTAGTATATATATGACGTCACATTATTTTTTGCAACAGTTTCGCGGCCTTTTTCATTTATGGTATTTTTAAGCCAAACTATTTATTGAATTGAAATTATGTTAATATGTGGCATTAGAATGGAGATAACTGTATTGTATTTTAAGCGTGGCCGTCGCTAGGTAAACTCAATTTGTGACAGTAAAATCTACGTTTTACGAAGGCCAAGCTTAATACAATACAGTTATCTCCTAAGTTGCTTCAAATTAAAGCACAGTAAAACAGTATAAAACTACACGTTACTTCTAAATAAATCACAGTATAACAGTATGAATCTACACGTTACTTCAAAATAAAACACAGTAAAACAGTATAAAATTACACATAGCTTCAAAATAAAGCACAGTAAAACAGTATAAAACTACACATAGCTTCAAAATAAAGCACAGTAAAACAGCTTAAAACTACAAGTTACTTCTAAATAAAGCACAGTTAAGCAGTATAAACTACAAGTTACTTAAAAATAAATCACAGTATAACAGTATGAAACTAAACGTTACTTTAAAATAAAACACAGTAAAACAGTATAAATCTACAAGTTACCTCAAAATAAAGCACAGTAACACAGTATAAAACTACACATAACTTCAAAATAAAGCACAGTAAACCAGTATAAAACTACAAGTTACTTCTAAATGAAGCACAGTAAAATAGTATAAAACTACAAGTTACTTTTAAATGGACCACAGTGAAACAGTATAAAACTACAAGTTACTTCTAAATGAAGCACAGTATAAAACTACAAGTTACTTATAAATAAACCACAGTAAAACAGTATAAAACTACATGTTACGTCAAAATAAACCACAGTAAAACAGTTTAAAACTACAAGTTACTTCTAAATAAATCACAGTAAAAAAGTATAAAACTACAAGTGAATTCAAAATAAAGCATCGTAAAACAGTATTAAACTAAAAGTTACTTAAAAAAAAACAACAGTAAAACAGTATAAAACACACAACTTCAAGTAACAAGATAGGTTGTAAATCAAATCTATGAAACACGCAGCTCCAAGTTTATTCAAAATTAATGCAATGTGTTCATATCAATTATAAACTAAAAACTACAAAAAGTTACTTTAGAATATGGCAACTTGTACATACTAGTATTAAAACACAACTATATAAATAAAGGCAACAGTAGTATACCGATGTTCAAACTCATAAATCCATGGACAAAAAACAAAATCGGGGTAACAAACTAAAACTGAGGTAAAAGCATAAATATAAGAGGAGAACAACGACACAACACTACAATGTAACACACACAGAAACGGACTACTTAAAACACGCAAGATTGTACATAAACAGTATTAAACACACAACTACAAGTAACTTTAGAACATAACAGATTGTACATAAGTTATATAACACACAACTAAAAGTAACTTCAGAACATAACAGATTGTACATAATTTTTCAAATATTATTATCTAAAAATAGATTGTTGTTTATTTAACAAAAGCAGAATTTAAGTTTTATTGATTACAGTAAGTCGTTCTAAATATGACCAAATTACAATTCTAAATCAATAACACTACACTGTATATCAGGTTTTTTCATTTCATATATTTTCCAGTATTGAAAGATTAACATTTTAAAAACATAATGTGAAAGTATGCCTGTTGTCAAACGCTCAATAGGTACAGTACATGGAGTAAAATTGTTTTGTAATACACGGTAATGTATTAACTTTCTCCAAGTAAATACATGTATTGTGTAATGCAGCAATGTTTGTTTTACTTCAGCAGAAATGTTATTTTATTTTATGCGTTTCAGTGCATTACTTTTTTCAAATATTATTATTTTAAATAGATTGTTGTTTATCATGTTTATTAAACTAAGGCAGAATTGAATTTTTATAAATATGACCAAATACAAGTCTTAATCAGTAACACTACACTGTATATCTGTTTTTTCTTTATTTCACATTTTTTCTTACATTACAAGATAAACATTTGAAAAGCATAAATGTAAAAATGTGCCTGTTGTCAAACACTCAATAGGTACAGTACCTTGTCATGAGAAATTAACAAATAATTGAACATTGTCAAAACAAACACCAATAAGTTTGTTTTACAGTCATTTATTTCACCATGTTGACACTTGTTCATACATTATGCTCTATGTTCATCATATTATCAGGAAAGAAATATATTTTTATACAATTAAGTAAACTGTTAACAATAAGTTAAAAAAAAGTATAGAAGGTTAAAAAAAAGTAGTATCACAAAATACTGAATTTAGTACTGAACTTAAAGGAAAATCAATTCGGAAAGACCATAATCACATGGCAAAATCAAATAACAAAACACATTAAAAACGAATGGACAAGCACTGTCATATTCCTGACTTGGTTCAGGCTTAAACTCCATAATGTTTAAACGTAAAGTTCTTACTGAACAGATCTTTTACATGCATATTTAAATTCAATACATGAAACAGATACTGCATATGATATAATCTTTGAGACTATATCGTGTTTTTCAAAATGATTGATTGATATTTTCACTTGATGATACAATTTACATGTAATGTGTAATTCAATAAATTACTTCAAAAAAAGTAATTGCAATTTAATTCATTACTTTAATTCAATAATGCATGCAATTGTTTTTTTATCCCATCAAACTACAGATCGGTAAATATAAAAAAAAAGAAGATGTGGTATGATTGCCAATGAGACAACTATCCACAAAAGACCAAAATGACACAAACATTAACAACTATAGGTAAGCGTACGGCCTTCAGCAATGAGAAAATCCCATACCGCATATAGTCAGCTATAAAAAGCCCCGATAAGACAATGTAAAACAATTCAAGCGAGAAAACTAACGGCCTTATTTATGTAAAAACAATGAACGAAAAACAAATATGTAACACATAAACAAACGACAACCACTGAATTACAGGCTCCTGACTTGGGACAGGCACATACATAAATAATGTGGCGGGGTTAAACAAAGCCTGCCTCATTTCTGGACCTACATCTAGAAATTGACAATGAGGGTTGCGTGAAATCCACCATTTTCTACATTGGGAAATGTTTGTACCAAGTGAGGATTTCAGTATTTTTGTGATTATACTTTTTAAAAACAAAACTTAACGATAAACGAGATAATTTCAGCTTCTCAATTGTGAAATTTGAATTCCATGTAGCAACATTCCAGCAGCGCCTGCATACGGAGTATATATAGATCAAGTGATACGATATTCCCGCGCGTGTATTTACTATTATGATTTCCTTGATAGAGGGTTGCTGCCCACATCGAATCAATCAAACCAGAATCAATCAAACCAAGAGTTCCAAATGATGAAATTGAAATTATCCTTTCGTTAATTTTGCGGACGCCATCATGAGGTGGTTGACCGTACTGGGAGAACAGTTTCGTACGTCTTAACTACATTCCCCTTTGTTTTTGCGTTATACTATTTACCGGGATTGTAATATCATGATCATTAGACGGTAGCCACATGTAGATTAGGATCATGCTACCCTTCCGGACCACTTAAGATAACCCCAAAGTGTTGGTGGGGTTAGTGTTACTCAGTCTTTAGTTTTCTATGTTGTAACTTTTGTACTATTATTTGTCTGTTTGTCTGTTTGTCTTTTTTAATCTTTTATTTTTAGTCATAGCGTTGTCAGTTAATTTTCGATTTATGAGTTTGACTGATCCTCTGGTATCTTTCGCTCCTCTTTCATTGTAATTGAATGTATGGTTTTGTTCAAGTAATTGTAATGTTCTTCAAATCTGAACCTGACCGCAAAAAGTCGAACAATGTATTGGTTCTGAGGTAGATGCTTCAATATCCTTTCTCTAATGTTTTTGCTGTCTGCACATTTCTTGATCGGTGTGAAATATCTGTTCTCGGCAAATGATTAGTCAAAAATTTATAATGACGTCAAAATGTTTTGTTTTCCTCTGAATGTTCCTATGGTGACGTTGTGAAAATAGGTGACCATGTCTGATGACGTCACAATATTAAGAGCACAAGTTTCTTAAAATATTTGAAAAAGAAGGATACAAATCATTAGAGAAACAGATTCCTACACTATCACTCATGTATATCGATATTTCTCCCGTCTCGACAGTAAAAAGTTAACTGTCTCGAGTTAGGAAATATTGAAATAAACTTGCAGTGTAGAAATCGATATTTGTCTGATACATTTTGAAGATCAAATGCTTTAAACTCCAATGTTATAATCATATGACAGCCTTCAATTCTAAACGACATAAAGAGCTGAGACAGGAAAAATAGTTCTTACTTTGCGGACTGCAAATATAACGACAGTAGAACGTATCAAATGGTAGAAAATGTTTACAGTTTCTTCAACAATTGTGATTACTCAAACTGTAATAAAATTAAATGTGATAAACACGTTTCTTGTCTGTCATAATTGTTATTGAATGAATTGTGTTATGAATCGTTCTTTAGTTTTATATACTATATATTATCGTGTTAATGCACCTGGTTTTACTCTTGTTGTAGTTTATGTGATTTCATGTGTGTGTTTGTTTTATATCGATTTTCTCGTCCTAATCGATTTGGCAAATTTCAATTTGTTAATTTAATGTATAATAAGTAGAAATAATACTAGCTAGTAATGTTACATCCTGTAAATATTTATAACTTGGCATCGCACAAGGTCGCAGTTTTCTCTGTCTGTTAATAAAATATTGACACTACTACGGATATTTACTGAATACTATTATAGTTAGCAAAAACATTATGTATGTGTAATTTAAAATGAGATTTAAACAAGATTGAAGGCAAGTACATTTTTATGTAAGTACTTCTTGACTTCTGTCTTTTTGTTTATGGTTTGTGTCCTGTCAGTTTGAAATATTTAGGTACCATTTTGGTTCTTTTGTCCTAAGACAGCAAACATTTTCCAACTGATTTCTACTTTTTGTTCTTTTATTCTTCTGGTATACCCTAAGTTCAGGCCAGGGGAACGAACAGAAACACGTTTACTTCGTAGCACATTTTAAGGTTCATATTGTATAATTTTAACAATTTCCTTTTGTAGTTTACATCATATTACATTGCCATCTTATTGTTCTCATTTTAGAGGTCACATTGTGTAATTTTGACACAGAA